>NW_009259114.1:403052-411890 GCF_000687185.1 Egretta garzetta | reverse complement strand
TGTGAAGAGAGGGTGGGGGGGGGGGGGGGGGGGGTTAAATGTGCAGAAAGAACAATCAGATCAACCTACTGAAAAATTGCTGCTTTCTGTTAAACAGTATAGCACTTAAAGGCTTGAGGATATTCATTAAAAGTTATTGGTATAATTTGCTTAAAAGAGAGCTCAGGGAATATAGTATTGTATTTTTCCAAGCTGTGATTGATTGAAATGATTTTCTTTTTGGCCAGTTAAGTATTGACAGAATTTATATTGTCAGGTAAAACACTGCTTTGCCAGACTTTAAAGGTTACTATATGGACCTGTATAGAAGATGGCTATGAAAGGTTCTTTGTTCTTGTATGCCGTGATCAACCCTTTCCTTATTCCAGAGTGATTGTAAGAAGGGAAGGGTTATTTAAGACAATCAATGGCCCTTTGTCATTCATTGAATTACAAGCTTTCTAATTATAGCTTAAATCTTGCAATACTGAGTTACTGGGTTATAAAAGCTTGGGCTAAATGCAGACTTAATGCATGGTAAAAAAATAACTGCATCAATGCCCACATAATGATGAGGTGTACACACAGGGAGAAAGCTATTGAATTATTGGTCATTCTCTGAAAACATCAGTCCCGATATTATTGGTAGTCGAAATGTAAATACAGTCTTTGAAATTATGTAAAGTTGAACAACACAAAAAGCTGCATTCTGTCTCTGTGAATCATTCATACACAGAATACAGCACATTATTCTGATTGTCATCACCTCACAAAACAGAAATGGAAAGGTGGGGGGGGATATCTGGGATGAGCGGCTTCCATACATGGGTAAAATAAAGGTATTCTGAAAAGACTAACTGGGCTTTGAAAAGATTGTGTGTACGTGTGTAAGTTACAGTTGCCTCTCAAACTGAGGATGGTGACTTGAACTGGAGAACCAGAAGGCATGAGGTTTAAAGTAAAGCAGAGAAAGTCCTCCGTGTAAATCAACATATAAATTATGGAACCACTTGTTGTAAAGAGCTGTGAGGACAAATATATATGGATTCACAGTGGATTAGAGAAATTCAGGGGTGGTGAAATATATCAGGTGCTGTTGAATAAGAGGTTTAGAAGCAAGGTCTGGGTAGAAAGCCCTAAGGCAGTAGAAAACAGGAAAGTGCATGTTCTGGGCTTGTGTGAGGACAAAACCAAATAATTTGAATTATGGGGACAACCCTTAAGAATATATTGGGTATAGCATTTATACATGTGTGCACACATACACAATGTTAGATGACATGATGGGATTTTCTATTTTTTGTGTGTACGTGTAGCAAAGAGCTCTGTCTTTAGATAGGTATAGCTGTTTAATATCTTTGCTTTGTAGTCTGTTTTTCTGGGTAGTATTTTCAAGAGGCTCCAGACTATTTTATATCTGTCAGTTATCGTCACTATAAAACTATGAAGTGTTTCTGCTGTGGAAGATTCAGTGGAAGATTTTCTTCTGTCTCATTTGGGCTGTCATCTGTTAGAACTTGGCTTTGAAACTTACTTGCTTTGGAGGATAGGATCATAGTGTTTAACTGCTTGCTCAGATAGGAAGTACAATTTAGAAATAACATCTGTGCAGCTGTTGGGACATTTACAGGCACTGCCAGGCCTTCTCTGTGATTATAAACATGTGAGGGTTACATTTCTTCTGCTGGTTTCCTATACTCAAATTTGAGAATGGCAATCTTGGGTCCTGCCTTTATTAAAGATCCTTTCTTATTTGACTTGAGCTTGATTTGAGCCTTTTGGGGATTAGGAGTATTAAAAGGACTGAGTATGCCCATAGGGGAAGGATTGTCTTCAACTGCTGTCTGTTAGTAATCCCTGTGTGATGCAAAGGAAGCATGTGCAGGTTGCAGGGTGCTGGAGTTCTCACCTGATGAACGGAGGGGTCACAGTGATGCTAGGCTTTTGTTGGCACTTTGATTATAAAATGTTAACTGCACAGGGAGCAGGAGCGGTTCCACTGCCTCAAAGCAAGCTGAGAAATGTTTATTTAGCTCTAAACACAGGCTGTGGCTTCAGAATTTTTGATTCCTGGTGCTTTCTAAGATGTCTTGTGTTTGGTTTTATGTGGCCTGCTGTAATTTATGTTGTCAGAGTTGCAAGCTCAGAAAGGCTTTCGTATATGCATAATGTAACAAAATGCAATATGAGCTTGGAACATTTTATGGATCTATCTTAATTAAAAAAAAAAAAGCTGTTTCACACAAGGTATGATTTTTAAGATATTTAGGATGTTCTCACTGATCAGCTCACAGAGAGGGAAAGTGCACAAGGACCACACTGCTAAGCCTTGTTGCTTGGGTCTCTGCAATCACACTTGTACCACAGACATAACCACGACTCAGAAAACTCATGTTTAGGCTTGAATACAAAGAGACTTAATCTGCAGTCTGATCACAAATAAAAAGAAAGCACATCCTGGAAAAACAAACCCTTAATCTGGTCTCGAATACCAATTATGATGTATTTAGCATAAAATAGTAGTTACAGGAAAAATAGGTTTTCCTTTCCATTTGCAGCAATGTGGTTCCCTGTGAGATTTAATTAATGGCTCTCATTTATTCTTATTTCTCCCTATTCTGTGAGTGCTGAGTATAAAAGAACACATTTAATTTGGCTTCTGGGAAGCAAACAAATTAATTTAATGTTGATATAGAAGCATCTCTCTCAATTTTAGAGGGGGAAAGAGAGGGAGGGACATGGAGGGGGAAAATGTGATTAGTAGAATTGATATAGTTTGAATGGCTTCAGCAATCAGAGTGAATTTTTGTAAAAACTGAATTTATACTCGTGCACAACAATCCAGAGGGTGGAGAATTATCTCCAGTAGCACATTAGATAAATGGAGCCCAGAAGCTATAACCCACTTCATCTGGATGTAACATTTTCTCTTTCGGTGGGTATAGGAGATGTTAGAAACACACCTATGTTCTTTTTTATCTTTTTCAATTAAAATAATAAGCTTTCTTTTGGATAATGTTGTCTTGAGGAATAAATTTCAGGTTGAGCAAATCTTCCTTTTTGATAAGACAGGCTGTACCACATACAGCACTATGATATTGAAAGGGACAGAGTAGCTGATCTGCAGAGTTCCTCCTACAAGCATAGAAAGCAGGGAGTGAGGTGGATGTTGATGGATGGACTGAGCAAGTCAGCTAGAGGGCTGTGTTCCTTAAATTAATGGAGGTATTGCTACTAACTTTCAGTTAATTCAAGATCAAGCCCTCAGGCTTTCATTTCTGCCAAGCTTGGTTGCAGACCCATTGGCATCAAGAACTGAAATCCAGTGCTATAAATTTACACCTGCTTCTTTTGTATGAAAAAGGCTGCTCTTTAAAGGTAGATTAACTTCTTCTGAGGCATGTGTTGTTTGCAGGAGAGGCTGGAACTGAAAGCAGCAGCCTATTGTTTCATGTAACACTTGTTTAGTGCCTGTGCGTGGTTCATAGGGTCTAGAAATAAGATCAATATGAAAAGGTTTTGTTCCTGGCTTGTGATACTCAAGCTATCAAAAGAGAGAATGAAAAGAATAAAAGAGAAATGGAAGTATAATTTAGGTGTAAAAGGTTGCTCAGGACCCATTGCAAAGGGTGTCAGTAAGCAACAGCGAATCCTGAGGATTTCATAGCACCAAAAGCAGAGAGATCTGTACCACTTCAGTTTCCTGATGACTGTACACAACATGACATTTTGAATCCTGCTCAGTCCTGTCTAACATCATCTGCTCTCATACCTGTAGATCAGCCAATATGGAAACACAGGTATCTGCTTTTGATGACATGACTATTTTGTTTGTTAAAAAAAGATTTAGGGTGGGGAACACCTAAAGGAGCACCTCAGCTGCTGTAGTCACATTATTCATCAAACCTTTCATTGTCTTTGGCAATGGACGTATTCTTCTCTGGAACAGTACTATTTTAGTTCACTTAGGCTTAGTTTAATTTTTTTTTATATTTGTTGAAACTTAAAGACATGTGACTGGCAATTTAGGTACACCATAAGTTTGGGCTGTTTATTCCCTCCCCTTCCTGCTCCCTTTTTAAAAATCTTTGAGTGTATTTTTTTTTTATAGGGTTTTGAAACCAAATGGTGTTAGCAGGAGTGGCTCCCTGAGCTGAGAAGCTGAAGGCCATTTGGCCTTTGTGCAGATCTCTTCACCCTGTAACACGATGCAGCTTCCACCACTGAGTTTTCCCACCAAGTGTCCTCCATGCTCAGTTTTTCAGTCCTGGGGAAATGCACAATAACAGCACACTCGCTCACCAGGTGTTCCTATCTCTGGCCTTCAGAATAGTTTATAGTATTTGACTCCTACATCACCAATATGTGATTTTCCAGTGTCTTGGATCTTGTGTGGTCTTTTGTGCTGGTAGGGGTAATGCTGAGTACAAAATAAATCATTTGGGCTATTTTTCAGTCACAATTTTTGAATGAGTTTGAGGCATGAAACTGGAGAGGGTTTGACTGTACCTTATGAGGTGAAAGAAAAAAACTGTTCCTTTTGACTCCTGAGTGGATATGTAGCTTCACAAATAAAATGTTTAAAGGAAACAACATTCTGTGTCCTCTAGTGTACTGGAGTGCTTGTTTCTATTACATGAAAAAAAGCAAGGAAAAAAACCTAGCGATAATAAACAGCTCTTTGCACACATTTATCTCTTGTATTCATTAGGTACCTTGCCTTGGGAAGCAGTTTGGATAGAAGACTGCAGCTGTCCTATATTAACTGTGCTGTACGAACTGCATTTAGAGAGGATTATTCAGGATGAGAGAAGTTATCTTTTTATTCACTGACATAGTTCTCAATTTTGTTCTCAATTGGTTGAGATATCTGACCTGGTTCAAGTTCTTCTTTTTCCAAGAGAAAAAACATGGAATTGATATGATTTGCATTGGCTTTCAGATTAATTTGGCTTATTACTGGAAAATGCTTCATACAAAATCAAAGAAACAGATGTTACTTGAATTTCTCTACTACTCGCTTACCTTCAAGCTCTTACCATAAACTTGCTATAGGGGCTGCTGTTGGCCATCTTCCTGTTTTTAATGTCACTGTCATTTGGCGATACATAGATCTTAGTGAAACAAGATGTTGTTTTTGTCTGAAAGCTGTATGCATTTTTTTCCACAGTCTGCTGTGCATTTTAGGCAGGCTGTGAGCTAATGATAAGATTGTTGAGGTGAATTCCGAGATCATCATGTTTTCTGCCAGAGATGAAAGGCCACATAAATATGCTTTTCTGGCTCCTTTCTCAGATAAAACAGATCTCCCTGTTTTATCTTCTTCCTCTGCACTGAGCTGGCAATATGGAATCATAATATCTCTGTGTACCTACGTGGCCTTCTTCATAGCATTATCAGAGCACAGTTATTAATTAATCATCACCATTTTTCCCAACATAACAATGTATGGTTAAAATTTTGCTTCAATTTGCACTCGTGCAAATTTATGCAAAGTACTCCATGTTACAATAAAATTACCTCCCAATATTGTTAAGTAATGCCTCTTCCAAGCAGAAAAATATCTATTTTAGAAGGACTAAGTCGGCTGGTTTGGAACATGCTATATCCTGTACTGAGCAAGGTCATCCAAACTAACCTTAGAAGTAAGAAAGGGAAAAGTACTGAGCACTCTATTTTGAGCTGGGTCTTTCAAGACCGCCAAGGCTCCTGTTCTGCAACTGGAAACCTAAAAGCTTAGTACAGAAACAGTTTTATGCTGAATGTCTGCAGTCACATACTAGAGCTGCTCTGTGGGATCTAGTAGCATGAGGGAATTTCTGATCATCAGCCCATAATTTCTGAACAGCTTCCCAATAAACCCCAGTGGTGTCAGGTTTATCCTTAGGAATCTTACCACTTTGGAGAATACAAGTGCCTAGAAAGTGCGGTATAACTTACTATTTCTATTGCCAACAAAGTGAGCTGAATTTAAAGAATTTCCTTGTTGACTGGGAGTGTTTAGGTGGGGTCTATGTATGCAGAAAGAAAGAAAATATTTGTCCATATGCTGATTTTAAGGAACAATAAAGTTCTTTGACATTCAATTATAAATGCAACTTTATGCAAAATCTGCAACACACATCCAAAGGCAAAACTGAGGTCCATTTGGAAATTTGAATCTAATTAAAGTTGTTCTCTAAACTTTTTTGTTGGGCTCAAGCTGTGGAGGGAACAGTTTAACCCTTCTTGATCCATATGCAGTCAATCAAGTTAATGATGTTCCTAGTATTTTGGTAAGTAGTCAGAATCTGTGTGACATACAGAACTACAGCATTCCCTCATGGTAGGCCCTCAGACACTGAAAGAGCTGATGACATGTAAAGCATTGCTGGAGGCAAGACTGTGAAGCTAAATCTTTACTGTTTCCAAGGCAGAAAAAAAGTTCTAAGGTGTTTATCTAGCCTCAATTGTCACTGAAACTAGCATAGGCTTATTAGTTACAGTTAACAGGACTTTTCAGTTCAGCTACAGCTAAAGGTATTTATTAATTAGTCAAACAGGGACTCAAAATTATTCTTAGTATTTAAAGTTGGTTATACTCATTCATAGCTTATTGAACTAATTAGAATCCTCAGACAGCCTCTTATTTTTATCTAAAAATATAATGTTCCACATTCCATCACTGATCTAATATTTCTTCTAAAGCAAACTGCTGTGGAATCTAAATTTAGAAAGGAACTCTGAACACGGACAGTTTTTGCATAGCTTACAAATGAATTGCTCATGAATCATTCCATGACAGATTTAGATGAGTAATGTATTTTTGTAATGAGCAGTACATACATCTTTGTCAATCTTCAGGTTTAATTGGGAAAACGCTCAACTCTCTCTAGTGCCTCATGTTTTGGGGTTCTGTGTGATTAAATGGGAATTACAAATGTCAGTGATGTCACACTGATTATAACACTATGAGCTGGAAAAGTGACACGTGTAAGCAAGGAAGTAAAGTATCTCCTTGCATTGATGCCTATCTAAAGGCATACTAAATTTCTGCAACTTAAATCATTTCTGTTTAAATTTGGAGAAGTCATTACAACAGTCAGTTGAACTTGATCAATAAAGGATAGAAATAGATTTTGGTGTTATTGGTCTTACTGATAACTTCTTAAAAGTTTTCTGTTCCTAATGCTTCTGTTTGTAACTTTGTTAGCTATGGTCAAGCAATTCCCCTGAGTGTAGTAAGTTTGAAAGTGCATTTACTTGCTCAAGAATTAGGACTTGGAATGTGCTGTTTGAGGATAGATTATCCAGTGCTCAACAAATAGTTTGGTTTAGACAACCACTCTCTTTTCCATCCCGCTCCATAATACATCAAAAAACAAACCCTAATTTCATCTAGTCTCATGAGATCTCCCTTTTCTCAAATTAAATTTTGCAGTTCTGTACTCATTATCCCCCTTTGAGTTTTGTTTACACAGGATCACACACGTAGCTCAATTTGTGGCTGTTGAAGAACTTCATTTTTTGTTTAAGCCTAGTGATCTGTGGCCCGAGAGAAAAGACTAGCTCCTCCAGAGAGCCCTGAAGTGGGCACCTAGGAGGTGAATGTTGCTCTGCCAGTGTTTGGGGGCTGCTGGAGGGGGAGAAAGGCACTTGTTTGAAACAATCCAATGGGAAGGCCTGGAGTAGTTTTGCTAGGAAACAAGATACTGTGTTGGAGCAGTCACCATACAAATTTATATTCTGACACTTGTCGCTGGCAAGATGGTCAGTTCCTAGCTGGCAAAGAGTGATGGGCCAGGGGAACGGTTAACTGGATCATTGGTAAAAAGGCAAGGCTACTACAAGCCTGCTACAGGTTTATTTGGACTGAGGAGGCAGAAAATTCATACGGCTACAGTAGTAATAGGTAATTTCTGCAATGTTAAAATCCTCACATTGACTAAGAAATCAGTTTAGCAGAGGGAAACAGTTGCATGCAATGCAGAATCCGCACTTTGTATGTTTGTAAGATGCTGTGTGTTTTGTATACGTGTGTCAAAGGAACGCTTTGATTATGTTGTCTGGGCCTGTGCTTTAGAAAATAGTATTTGGGTCATACCATTCTATTCTCTTTTCTCTAGCGGATTCAGAATTAGGGAAACTCAAATGTAAATTGAAATTATGTTCCCATCTGCAGCTAAGTAACTCTTGAAAAGGCTAAAGGAGGCAGTAGAGCAAAGCATTGTGCGAACTGCAAGGTCTTCTTCCAGTGAAATTCAGGCAGTTATTAACAGAATCATAGAATAGAATCATAGAATCACTTTGGTTGGAAAAGACCTTTAAGATCATCGAGTCCAACTGTTAACCTAACCCTGACATCCCACCACCAAACCATGTCCCTAAGCACCTCATCTATCCTTCTTTTAAATACCTCCAGGGACGAGGACTCGACCACCTCCCTGGGCAGCCCATTCCAGAGCCTGATAACCCTTTCGGGGAAGAAGTTTTTCCTAATGTCTAGCCTAAACCTGCCCTGGTGCAGCTTCAAACCATTCCCCCTCGTCCTATCATCTGTTACCAGGGAGAAGAGGCTGACCCCCACCTCCCTACAGCCTCCTTTCAGGTAGTTGTAGAGGGCGAGCAGGTTTTCCCTCAGCCTCGTCTTCTCCAGACTAAACAACCCTAGTTCCCTCAGCTGCTCCTCATAAGACTTGTGCTCTAGACCCCTCACCAGCTTGTTGCTCTCCTCTGGACATGTTCCAGCAATGCAACATCTTTCTTGTAGTGAGGGGCCCAAAACTGAACACAGTATCCAAGGTGCGGCCTCACCAGTGCCAAGTACAGGGGCACGATCACTTCCCTACTCCTGCTGGCCACACTATTCCTGATACACAC
>NW_009259114.1:390829-400731 GCF_000687185.1 Egretta garzetta | reverse complement strand
GGGATCGAGGAGAACACTACCTGCGCTCCTGATCCTTCAACCATTTTTCCCAGTGCCCTGAAGTCCCTTTTGATTGATTTGGGGCTTCTCTCTGGCATCTCATCGCTGCCTGCCTGTACAATCAATAGCAGATAGTAATCAGAGGGCCATACCAGCCCAGGGAGTCTCTTCGCAATGTCCCTGACCCAGGCCCCAGGGAGGCAGCAGACTTCCCTGTGGGATGGGTCCGGGTGGCATATCAGGCCCTCCGTTCCCTTCAGAAGGGAATCACCCACAACAATTACCCTTCTTTTTTTCTTTGTACAGTCAGTCTTGATAGGTAGGGGTGACCTTCTCTCCCTAGCCAACACCCTGGGTGGGCCTTCATCCCCATCCTCAGTTGCCTGGCCCTCGACTTCCAGAGCCCCATATCTGTTATGCAAGGGCAGCTGGGAAGTCGAGGGAGGCCAGAGGGGATTTGCCTCCTGCCACAAGCAGAGACCTTTTTCCATTCCACACTGTCTCTTGGGTCCCTATCTTCTGCCTGCTGGCAAGAGGACAGGGGATCCTCTGCTTCCTGTGGAGCTTCTGTCTGTTGCCTTGGCCTGAGGGATGGTAGGGTGCAGCTCCACCAGTCTATCTCCATCTCACATTCCCTAATGCTCCTTAATCTCTCCACCTCCTCTTTCAGCTCTGCCACCAGGCAGAGCAAATCATCCACCTGCTTACACCTGAGACAACCACTGTCCTTACGATTCTCTGGTACAGGTGACAGGCTCAGGCACTCCCTACATCCAGCGACCTGGACCGCCACATGTTTCTGTTTAGGTGGGGACTCCGTCTGGGTCGCCATGTTCTTTCTGGCAACGGCTTTCGGACGAGTGGAAACCATTGCTTGCTCCTCTTTTGGGATGTCTATGGGTGCTAATCGAGTGACCCTCTGAGCCAGGAGGGGAGAACATGCCTCGGCCTTCTGATGTGCTCCAGGTCGCTCGCGCTCCCTGGGGGCTCCTTTTGTATGTGAGGGGATCCGGTCGATCACTCCTGACTCCACCCCCGCTGAGTCAGATCTGCCGCTCATCAGGAGCCTGCTCTTTCCTGCCCTGGGTGGGGCGGGTTGGGGTCCCCTCTCTCTCCCTGTGCTTTTTCGCCTTTTGCCTCCGTGGTTTTTGCCGCTTCAGAAAGCGTCCCTCGGCGCGATCCTCTGCTCCAGAACCTCATAGGTTCATTTGTGCTTTAAAATGTGGTTTAGATTTTACTATTAGACCTGTGTCAAAAAAGCTCCAAAAACTACATATTCATTGTAATTTTTATTCACCAGACGTGTCTGAAGTTATTTCCTAATTCTGCCAAAGAATCCCTACAGCTCTGCATGTACCCAGAAACATTCTAAGACGAGGTATCATATTGCTCACCAGTGGCAGTTGCCAGAGGAGAAAGCTGTATTTCTTTACAGATTGAGCTAAATATCCATGGTCCCTAGGTGTGGTTGTTGGTCACACCCATCCTCTTTGGGTAAGGCAAGCACTGGAGGATGGAAGTGTATGTAATGCATCTTTGACCCATGGTTCTAGCATAAGCATGACCAGGAATGGACTTCATGGCTCTTCAGAGACACAAGTATGCTAATTTGGTGGATGACTCTAACATGTTTCTTGCCCTTATCGAATTAAAAAATAAACCACAAAAGAGCACTGGCGAAGTAAGCTCTAGGAAGAGGTTCTAATAAATGTCTAATGACATTTAATGGTGTGAATTGTCCTATCTCCTTTTAATGGGGCAGGCTTCAGGAAGCCTGGGATTAAGTTTTATTCCCTTGCTTTGACATATGATAAAGTCAATTTGTATTGACCATACAGTTTGCAGAGTACTTCAAGGTGTGCAAATACTCTGTGAAAGCTACAGTAGATTCATGCTTGGAAATTATTGTAACAGTTAATGTGTGAATAAGAGCAGAGAAGAAAATTGAGCCAAACAAATGGATTATGACAGGCAGTCCTTGTGTAAATTACTGTACAGAACTGCACAGTATTTCCTGCAAATTGTGCTCTACATGTTGAAGTTCTAATTAATGAACTACTGTAATGGATTAGAATTTGAGTTCTTTTTATTATTACTAATTCCAGTGCCAGCTATGATAGTTTTATTACTTTGCCTGGTTTTGGAGGTTATGGGAGCTGTGGTCACAGACTAGCGGAGCTATTTTTTTGACATTCAGTCCAAAGTTATGTGTGATTATTGGCTAGGCTTGCTGTAAAGCAACAACTTTTCTGTTCTAGGTTGTTCTAGTACTTAGAGATTTCTAGACTTGAAATAACATATGTGTGACATTTTATTTCCAACAAAAGCATTCTGGGAAACCAAACTGGGAAATGGTAGCCTAGGAGTGTTATGTAAGTATAAGCATGTTTCTTTCAGGTACAGAAACCTTGTGTTGATCTGGATGAAGAAGACAGAGATACAGAATAATGACACAGTGTAGGGGAAGCTTTCTTCATATGTGTGTCTGCTTGCAGCCATGAACTGGTTCATGCAGCAGAAGAATAGGATTTTCTAAGGGTGTGTGTGTATTTGGATACAGGAATGTATGTGCATATAATCTTTGGCTAAGTTTAGCTTTAGGTCAAGTGTGCTATAGATTTCATAAACATGAGAGCCAATGTGAGCCCCATTCCACCTAAGTACTATCTACTGTTCTTGGAGCAATCAAGGACCATAGTTCCAGGAATTCTTCATCCTGAAAAACCCAAATAGAGTGAAGTCTTGATCACCTGAATCCATACCCTTATATTAAATGTAATTCCAAGACTTATGAAACGGAGCACTTTGCTGCAGTATGAGTTTGGTGCTGAATCTCTTAAACGTGACACAAACCAATGGGGTATAATTGCAGTACTGCAGCTGAGCATAGATTGATTCTAACAGGATTTAGTGATTTATTGCATCAGGTATAACATCATGGTACAAGGTAGCATGCTATGACTGATCTAAGCAACATTACTCAATGTGATGGCTGAAATGTCAAGAAGGGAAGGCATCCATTTTTCTGGTCAGCTAATATTAATTCCCCTACCTGATGTCCAGCATATTTTTTTCAAAGAATTGGAACAGCAGGGGAAAGTTTACAAGGAGAGATATAGGTAGTTTTTCTGAACAAGCAACATCATGAAGGGAATGATTTATAATAGATAGATAATGATCTAAGTTTATATCTAGCTGTTTTAGCTGTAACTAGCAGTTTGATGGAATCATTCAAGACCGAATCATCCTTAATCCCAGTACAGAGCTTCTGTTTTTACAGCCCATCTGTTGACATGACAAATTTGTCAAATTTCAGAAGACTCTTGCTCTGTAATTTTACCATACCCCAAAGTCATGCTGCATAAATAAATCAAAGTGAAAACTGATGAACTTTAGCCTTGGGATAAAATATTCTGCCCGTTATATCTTCAGAACAATTTTTTATTCTCAATTATTTCATGTTGCCTCTCATATATTTATTTTTGTCTCTGGAAAGGAAGACTCATAACTTACTACATTTTTTTCTAACCAAATTTTTCATCCCAAACTGTTTGCACGAGACTTCACCAGCCTATACCTCCAACCCTAAAAGGTGAGAGACCCAATTCAACACAAAAAAAAAATCAAGGTATTCCTCAGTAAACCAGTTAAACAGGACAAAATTCTATTTAATTGTTTGGTTTTATTGACGTTTTTGACATGCCAGAGGTTCTGGTACCAGAACAAGTGCCAGCAGAATTGCAACAATTTTTTGTGTAGTAGGCAAGTGTGTGATAGGTATTGAGGTGGGGTGGGCTGTGTACCCATACCTGTCTCTACAAGACAGCATCAACATTGGTTTTGCAGCAGCACGTTGAAGTGGAAGCACGGTGTATGTATTTCATGGCTCCTGCACCTTGTGGAGCTCTTCTCTAGAGTGCTGCTGGTGGAAACATTAAGATAGAATTGTAGATGCATCTGCATCTTAATAGCATCTCTGTTTCTACATGGCATCCCTCTGTAACTCTGGGCACAACATCAAAGCCACCAATGTTTAAACATATAAGCAACTTCATGCTGAAATCTCTTTGTTTCTTATCTACCATAGTAGTACTTGCAGAAGTACTATGGTAGGCTTTGGCTTTCAATGGCAGGGCTAGAATTTCCCTCCCTGCAGAGATGCGCGCATATCTTGTGTTCTTAAATTCAGTCTTGCATTAAAGAATGATCCAGGTTCAGCTAACAACCACTCACTCATACTAATGAGCTTTGTCCCAGCTTCCTGGCTTGAACTTCCTTCCACACAGGAGTTCTGGGGAAGCACCTCTTAGGTTTTCCCACCTTCCTGAGGCACCAGAGAGCTTTCACCACAAGGAACTGTGTAAAGGCTAATGCAAAACTTATTATTTTAATGAGAATGTGTGGGAAGAACTTGCACAGTGTGGCAAAGATGAAGCTTATTAATTGAAGACCCCAAATAATCTCTTTAATGATTCATATTTTCTTAATGTTCTCCCCTGAGCAACTTCTGAATTCTTTTGTTTGTTTGTTTTCTTTTTTTCCCTAGCCAAATAAGGGCTAAGAGGAGTAAGAACCCTTTAAGAAATACTGGTGTCAAAGTTAGTTGCTTGTCTTGTGGCTGAATAAAATACTGCATTATCCTTAAACTTGTGGAGCTATCTACACCCTATTTTAGGAATTATCAGTTTAAGCTCTTCTAGGATTTCTCCAGGAAGGAGTGTCAGTCACAAAGAGGACAAGTTGGCTAGGGAAGTTGGTGTGATGTAGCTGCAAATCTCCAAAGGCTTATTCTGATGGGTCTCATAAGATCCATCTCAGTTTTGGTCTTTGCCTTTGTGGTTGTTCTGCCACCCTGTGAGTGTGTGCAAAGAAGTCTTCAATGAAGAAGAAATCCTAATCACTGGGATAACAGTTGTGTTTTGATCTCCCTTTTTAAGGCCACCAGAATTTAATGTGCAAGTATGATATAATTAATAATGGGTGGTCAGTCATTCAGTACAGGATCTTCTCAACTAGCCACTGCAGTTTACTTTTTCTACTGAGGAAATATTTCTCCATGGAAAGAGAACAAGACTGCTTCTGAAAAGAAGTAATGAGACGGTACATAGCCATTCATGCATAGAAGTGTTTTCATAAGGTGTCCATCATGCCCAGTGACACCCGTGTGCATTTTCTGGGATCTGTCTTGATAAATTGAGCTCATGAAAATTCCATGCACCATTTCAAAAGTAAATGACTAAATGTAGGTTATTTGTCCTTGCCACTGAAATTGTGTTACCAGTAATGGATTAGTGTGTCAGGGTGCATCATACATAAATGATTTTTAGAGTGAGCTACCTTCATCTAGAGTGTGTGGAGTACCAGAGTGTGTGAGGAATACCTGAATGGGTTGTTCTATGGTCATAGAAGATCCGATGTTTGGGGACAGTACTCAGGGAAAGAAGTTAATCAGGTGTGTTACTGGGTATCTGCTGCTTTGCATGTTTTGAAGATCTTGCCTAGACTATTGCCCAGCTCTAGATCACAGAATCACAGAATCGCAGGGGTTGGAAGGGACCTCCGGAGATCATCTAGTCCAACCCTCCTGCTAAAGCAGGTTCACATAGAACATGTTACACAGGACTTTGTCCAGGTGGGCTTTGAATACCTCCAGAAAAGGAGACTCCACAACCTCCCTGCGCAGCCTGTTCCAGTGCTCTGTCACCCTTAGAGTAAAGAAGTTTTTCCTCATATTCAACTGAAACCTCTCATGTTTCAGTTTGTGCCCATTGCCCCTTGTCCTGTCGCTGGGCACCACTGCAAAGAGTCTGGCTCCGTCCTCATGACATCCACCCTTGAGATATTTGTATGTATTGATGAGGTCCCCTCTCAGTCTTCTCTTCTTCAGGCTAAACAAGCCCAACTCTCTCAGCCTTTCCTCAGAGGGGAGATGCTCCAGTCCCCTAATCATCCTTTTTGCTCTCCTCTATACTCTCTTTAGGAGTTCCTCATCTTTCTTGAACTGGGGAGCCCAGAACTGGACATGGTACTCCAAGTAGGGGTCTCACCAGGGCAGAGTAGAGGGGGGAGGATAACTTCCCTCAACCTGCTGGCCACACTCCTCTTAATGCACCCCAGGATACCATTGGCCTTCTCTCCTCCCAGTTTTGTATCAGCGAGCTTGCCGATGGTACACTCTGTCCCCTCGTCCAGGTCGTTGATGAACAAATTGAACAAGACCAGGCCGAGTACTGAGCCCTGAGGAACTCTACCAGCTACCGGCCTCCAACTAGACTCTGCCCCGCTGATCAGATCCCTCTGAGCCCTGTTGTTCAGCCAGTTCCCAATCTCCCTCACTGTCCACTCATCCAACCCACACTTCTTGAGCTTCCCTATGAGGATGTTATGGGAGACAGTATCAAAAGCCTTGCTATTTGTAGACAACATCCACTGCTCTCCCCTCATCTACCCAGCCGGTCATGCCATCATAGAAAGCTATCAGATTGGTCAGGCATGATTTTGCCTTGGTGAATCTGTGCTGGGTACTCCTGATCATCTTCTTTTCCTCTACTTGCTTGGAGAGGACACCCAGAATGAGTTGTTCCATCACCTTTCTGGGGACAGAGGTGAGACTAACCGGCCTTATTGTTTTGTGGATTGGTCTGTAATCTGAAGTGACTTTAGCGTTGTATGCTAAAAATACTCATAGCCTCAAGGTGTGCAGGTGTTCCAGGTGCTGTCTTCATTGTCCCTTCCTGCTGGCTGGTAGGATGCTGGAACAGCAGCTGGCTTATGATATAACCCACATCTCTTGGGTTGTAGCCCTCCTGAGGGTTGAAGTATCTCTTTAGCATTGCCAGCAAGCAGCTGGGCTTTCTTCTAGCAAAGCTTGATTTGTACATGTTAATGCAACCACATGACCTTGTAACTCCTGCACCATGATTGAATTTGTAGAAAATCTTTAGTTTGTTACTCTTCTGGCCCTTTCTCCTCTGCTGATGTTTGCTTCTGAGCTACACAGTTTCTATTTCTGTTTTCCTGCTCTCTTAAAAAAAAGTTCTAATTTATATCAACAAGGAAGAAATATCCAAGAGCTATTTCTCTGACAACCAGTGAAAAGTAAAGCAGTGTATGTTAATTGGCTATTGTTTGTTGGAAAAAATTCCAATTAGCTTCTAAAAGTTTGGCTCCAAGGCAGATTTGACCTTTGTGTTTTAGGATGACTACAGCAGCTAAACCTTGTGACAAAATCTCAGTAACCATTTAATTTCTACTACTACCAGCATGAGATACAATTTCTGGAGGAGAATGGGGCACAGGTTTTGTCACAATTTTTCTGACTCTGCACCTGATCTGTCTGCTTTGGCATATTCATTAATCACACTGATTTGCTGGCAAACTAGTTTTACTTGATAGATTTCATGGGTATTATTTACTAAGTCACTCTGAGTATTTTCTGTTCAGATCATGTGACTGGCTGCCTGGATCAATGGAAAATAATTACTGCTTCTTCATTTAAAGTTTAAATAAAGCAAAGGCTTGAATAAGGCCATACATATGCAGCAGCTTCTAGCTGCAAAGTGGTATTGTTCAGAGGTGTCATGTCGTGTCATTCTGTCAACAGAAGTCCTTAAAAAGGAAGCAATTACAGTGGCAGAAATGGGCTTTTATAACTAAATTCTTCTGTTTGTGTGTGGTTCACGGCTACACTACTAGGAAACTTAACTCTGGTAACACAAATACCTGTCAGTATTTCGTTCCTG
Source organism: Egretta garzetta (assembly GCF_000687185.1). Taxonomy (NCBI): domain Eukaryota; kingdom Metazoa; phylum Chordata; class Aves; order Pelecaniformes; family Ardeidae; genus Egretta; species Egretta garzetta. The sequence goes on along the minus strand of NW_009259114.1, from coordinate 392,989 downwards.
TAGGAAATACGGGGTTTTTATTGCCACAGTAGCTAAATAATTTTGAATGGATTTATGACTCTCACTTTTCTTCTGTGAGCATTCTTGTGGCAGCAATACAGTCTCAGCACAGTGTTAAAACGCCCTTATTGAAAAAAGGAGAAATAAAAAAAACCCTTGCAGAAGCAGACTCATGGGAAAGAAGTGAGTAATAATCCTGACTTTCATGGGGAGGAAACCCCAAATGTTGGGGGTTTTTTTGTTTTGTTTTTTTTTTTTAAATAAATGCAACCCCCCCACTGTTTTCCCTCCTTCTCATTTCCTTATTCTTGAGCTTTTTTTTCAGGAGCAAATCTAGACCAAGGAAGAAAGAGAAGGGTATTAAGAAAATAAGCCACATGCTTCCGAAATACCCATCTTTTTGTTTTGATGGTCTTCTTTTTAATTATGATGATTGTTTATACATTTTAGCTGAAATCAACTAATTTGGCTTTTTCATCACACTGACCAATATTGACTATGCATGTAGTTCCTTGGAGAAGCTTATGGCAAAAGATAATCATTAACTTTTCAATGAGGAATGGTGTAGATGTGTAAACTCAACACACTTTTCAGTTCCAGTTTCAAAATTCTCCATTGTAATAACACCTCAAAAACTATCATGCATAAATTCTGATGTATGGATCTTCTATTTGTGCCTTGCTGAAATGAAGCAATTATAAAAAAAATGCTGTTATGTGCACAGATTCTTTTATTTAGGAATTTCTTATTGATTTTGGTAAGACTTTCTGTCATCTGGGAGGAACTTGGGCTCTTTATTTGACAAATATGAACATAGTATTAAAGGAAAAGAAACCACTCCACTAATGTGGGTACGCTTCCAGTCATCTGCCAGCACTGAGAAATTGAGCCAATATTATCACAACAGCACTCTCTTTTTTTTTTTTTTTTTTCAAATGCTCTAAACTGTGAAAACTCTTCTTGGTAATGAGTATCATCCCTGTTTCAGAGATGGAGGAAACAAAACTACAGCAAAATCTAACCATGGGCAGAAAACAAATATTAAAAATAAGGGGGGGAAAAGTGATTATTGGAGATTTTGGTTCCCTAACCAGAACAGTGCTTGTTCCTTAATCACATAGTTTGGACTGCCATGAATAACGTTAAAAAGTCTTGAATGAATTCTGTAGCAGTGTAAATCTCTGCTCTTACTTCACTCGCTTAAAAATGAAACTGGTCTCCTACTATAAACAGTCTGGGGACACATGAAAGACCTGTGTCCTCTTTGCCAGTGTTAAATTAGGGCTTGATTGGAAGCAATGCACAGCATTTCATAGGGAAGAATGCATATTTCAAAGTCCCACACAGTTTAGTAAAATGTGTTACTTGCAGCTTAACACTTAAAGGTGTCTTAATTCTTGCCTTCATCTTCTGCCTTGAGTACTTTGATAGGGATGTGGAAGTCAGAGTTTTCAAGGTGAGCGTCTTAGGACGAGTTCTTCAGGGTTGTGGATTCATGTTTGGGCTGTTCCTCATTATCAGGGTCATGTTAATTTTCAGGCAGAATCCTAACCATGGTATTACTACTGCAAAGCAGAAAGAAACCAATCATTATGTTAGACTGTGAATCAACATGGGGAGTGTGATAACTTAATATGTGAGATAGCACTATGTTTGTTTCGACACCTCTTGAAACTGTTGAAAGTGCTGCTTCAGCTGTGTTACCTGCAGTTGTTAGGTAGGACATGGTTTAGGATTTTCTCCTTATGTTTAAGCATAAGTTGGATCTCCACATGCAGAGAAATCTGGCATTCATCTAGGACACTGAACTGGAAAGGTACCTGGCATGTGCTAATTGCTCATCATTTTCTCTTCAGCAAAGTTTCTTAGTACACCTGCACTGTACTTCACAGGAGAGATTAGATACCCTGTTATGATAGGTGCTACCCAAACACTGAACAAAAAGGCAGGCTATGCCCCCAGGAGACTGTAATCTCTGTAGAAATAAAGAGAAAACAGGTAGGGAAGGGAGCACAGGGGAGCAAAGGAGTTAATATTGGTCAGACTGATAAGGAATGGTCTTAGCATTAGTCATAGAATCATAGAATCATAGAATCATAGAATCAATCATAGAATGTTTTGGGTTGGAAGGGACCCCTAGAGGTCATCTAGTCCAACGCC
>NW_009259114.1:367403-390204 GCF_000687185.1 Egretta garzetta | reverse complement strand
GTACGTTTGGCCTTCTGGCCTGCCAGTGCACATTGCCGGCTCATGTCTAGCTTTTCATCCACCAGCACCCCCAAGTGCCTCTCGGCAGGGCTGCTCTCGATCCTTTCTTCCCCCAGCCTGTATTGATACTGGGGGTTACCCCGACCCAGGTGCATGACCTTGCACTTGGCCTTGTTGAACCTCATGAGGTTCACACAGGCCCACCTCTCTAGCCTGTCCAGATCTCTCTGGATGACATCCTGTCCCGTCAAACTGTTGTCTTTGCATATTAAGCTGCATGATGTTCATAATGAAAAAGTGTTTTGGAAAAGAAAGAGGAATCATTAATGCTATCTGGACTTTGTTTTTCCTTATCTCTGTCAAAAAGTTTTCAAAAATATTTTTAATAAGCAGAACCACCCATTGGAGCAGATTGCTGCAGATGGTTTTGCTTAAAAAGCTGCATCTGTATAAGGATTACAAGTACTTCTAGGTTGCCCTTTGTTCAGCTGATCTTTTGAGATGGGAGCCCATGTATGATAATATCGAGATATGCTGATATTAATAACAGTTAATATTGATATAAGCAGTAAGAATTTTATTAATGTTTTAGAAAGGAAGAATAAATTTTTATTCGCTTACAAGAGGCAATGATACTAGCCAAGGTCTGCTGAAGTCAGTGCATTAGGTAAAATCCTGCTGCCTTGCCCCAGGATCTGTCTGTCTGAACAGACGAAGTGGCCTCAGAGCAAATGTCGGTCAAGCACTGCGGGAAGGTCCTGAGAATGGCCAGCACCCTGTGCTTGTTTGCAATAACAGGGCATGGGCATGTCCTGCATGTCCCTTCCTCTGCTTCCAGCAAAGAGCTTCTGAGGAAATTCCTGAGCTACTTTGCACCATGCATGCTACTCACTGTGTTTAACAGTGGTCTGCTCTGTTGGAGGTATTTAGTCCCTTTTCTACCTTGGTTTTACCTTTGTTCTCTACATCACTCTGAGTTTCGCAGCATAGTTATGCTATATAGTTGCAGTAGAGTTGTTATGTCTGACAATATAGCACAATGTTTTTATAACAGTTTTTAGTGACCAAGGCACCAAAAATCAGAAGGCATAAAGGAAAAATTATTTTTTTTTCCTCCTCAATAAATTTCCTTCTAGAATTTAGTAAAACTCTAAGTAGGACTCTGGAATGCAAATGTGAATTACAGAGGTTTTTTCTTAGGTCAACATAATTATTTTGAATGTTCCTTGCCTACTCAAGATTGTGTTTCATGCATAGACAAATACAGGGTAAGCATTCAATGATAGCCACCAAAGAATGAATTTTATAGAAAATCTTTTAATTTTTAACATGGAGGGAAATTCCCATTGGGCCAATTTGTTTAAGGATAGGAGTTGATTTTATCACATGCTGCATGTAAATTAGGACTATAAGGTGATGAGAAGGAAAGTTGTAAGTTTGATGCAGAAATTACTGGTTGAAATTTTACAGCCTGTTTCTTGTAAGAGGTCAGAGTAGATCCTGATATTAGTCACTCATGGCTTTAAAATTAGTGATTTTAAGAATGCATGAGAGTGGTAAACTTTTGAAAATTTAGTATCAAAGGTGGATGCTTGTTGAGGGCTTCTGAAAAATCTATATGCCTTCTAACACTACTCCCTTGAGCAGATCTATTTTTAAAAGTATCCTTAGCCTGTTGACTTATTCTAAAAGCAGAAAGACATAGAAAGCGTCAAGAGAAATAGAAGAAATAGTCCCTTAACTGGAAAAGCCTTTCCAGGTAAATTGAGCTGATAGGCAGACTCCTAAGGGGTCTTAAATACTTGCATATTGCTGGTCTGCTGGAAGCATCTGGTACCAAGGCAGTTACTGTCACTGTAAGCACAAACTATGCAACCACACTTTTGTGAAGATATCCTTAAGGCCCAGTATTCCTGATTTTGCCACAACTTTTCACTGTAGGAGAAAAAGATGTGGGACGACCCCGAGATTTACTCAAATCTGTAATCTGTAGATTTACTCTGCTCACAGACTAAGGCGCATTATCAGATGTAAAAAACAGTTATCTTCCAGTGAATTAGAATCCTACATTAAAAAAAATGTATAGTAAATGCTAAGATCTGCTTGGTTATGGACACATGCATTAAGTAATATATCAGAGCTCTTGGTTGATACTGCTGTGTGCAATAACAGCCTGTTAAGAAAGACAAAAGACTATTTGAGCAATGCATTTCCTTGAGTCATCCTCCCCTGCAGAAATGTTCAGAAGTCTCCTGAACAGAGTTGTCTGTTTGTGTTCCAGCAGAGATGGTGTATGTCTGTGTTTGCCTTCCCTGACACTTTCTGGAAAGCCCTGAAGTTTCATTTGAACCACAAAGGCTTGTTTAAGGGTGTTTCAGTGTCGTGGTTTAACCCGGCTGGCAACTAAGCATCACGCAGTCACTCGCTCACTCCCCCCTCCCTCAGTGGGATGGGGGAGAGAATTAGAGAAAAGAAAAAGTAAGACCCGTGGGTTGAGACAGAAACAGTTTAATAAGAGAGAAGAATAACAATAGTGATAATAATAATGGTAAAAGAATATACAGAATATATATAAAACAAGTGATGCACAATGCAATTGCTCACCACCCGCTGACCGGTGCCCAGCCCGTCCCGAGCAGCGATCACTCCCCCCCGAGCTGTGATCACACAGCTCGAGCTGAGATCACTCTGCCTGCGACTGACCAACTAACCCCCCCCGAGCATGACATTATATGGTATGGAATAGCTCTTTGGTCAGTTTGGGTTAGCTGTCCTAGCTGTGCTGTACTCCCAGCTTGTTATGCACCTGGCCAAGCAGGAGAAGCTCAAAAAGTCCTTGAGTAGTCTGAGCACTACTTGGCCACAGCTGAAAACATCAGTGTGTTATCAACATTCTTCTGGTACTAAATCCAAAATAAAGCACTATGCTAGCTACTATGAAGAAAATTAACTCTATCCCAGCAGAAACCAGGACATTCAGAAACTTAAGCAGCTGGATAGCAGGTGCTCTTTCCATGATCCCTGTTTTTACCCATTTTCCAAGAACTGTAACACCACTGGAATCATACAGCTGGGCTTCTCCTGCTAACTTCTGCATTTGTTTGTTCCCAGCTTCATTAAGGTCAGAATTTCAGTGAGGGAGGAGCCATTGAAAGGGCTGTTGAAAAAGTCCACCCATCCTCCATTTTAGCTCTCTATTTTTATGGTTGGGTTTTTGATTGTTTGGTTTTGGTTTTAGTGGGTTTTTTGGTGGTGGTGTTTTTAGTTTTTCAGGATCTTCATACTGCTAAATGTATATTTCATGCTTGCATACTTTTTACATATATAATTGTTATAATGATCACAATCAGGATGAAGGGCAACTAGTAACATTTATCTTCTGTTTGATAACATGCTCTAGGAGAACCTGCTTTAGCAGGGGGTTGGACTAGATGATCTCCCGAGGTCCCTTCCAACACTTGCATTTCTGTGATTCTGTGATTCTGTAATAATAATAGCAATTAAAAAAGTCCTGTAGCTTCAAGGGGAAAATATATATTTTTTTGTGGTCTGTTTATGAACTTTACTGCTGCAGAATCCAGTTAGATAATCCTGGATCTGAAAGTAGAAAGGTGCAAGCAGTAGAACTGCAATGTCGCAGCTGTGTCATGGATCATTATGGGACCCTAGGCTTTGCCAGTGAGCTGCTCTGTCTCAGTCTTTTCCTCTGCGAAGTACTATTCATTCTCCATTGTAAACTGCTGTGAGATCATCATATGAAAGAAAAATTAGAAAAGCTAAGTATTTGTTTCCATTTTTCCCATCTCGCTTAGAGCTTGTGTAAGAGGAAGGATGTTGCCTTTGTCAAGATGGACATATCTTGCAATTGTAGAAGATTATTTGGTGATGCTGAATTGGAGAGGATTAGTTAATTCCAGTTAATTTGCTTTATTTTTTCAACACTAGTCTCAGCTTTGCAAAATGGCTCTTTACATGGATATTTTAAACCAGTGAAAAAAAGAATTTTATATGTTGCTATTGTTTGAGTATATAGTCCCAAAAAGGATGTGTAGCTTAGCTGATGTGCTCAAAATAGTGGAGTGCTCCACTGCAGCCAGCAAAGTACTGTTGGATGGCAAAGCAATTCTCTCACAGAAAAGTGGTCCGGTACCTTCAGAGTCCGTGAAGAGAGAGTATGACACAGAGTAGTAACAGAAATACGTGATGCTCAGCCTTGCCTGTCTTGTGGAGATAGTATTTCCAGGCTAAAGACCTTTAATTGATGGAGCCTTAGGGGGAAATCCTGATGGTATAGAAATCAATGTTTTTAAAATTAAAGGCTGTTTTTAAATTCTGAAACAACAACAAAAAAAACCCCACCAGTTTTTCAAATTAAAGTATTCACACTTAGGACTGCTGGTGCTAAGGTTTCTTTTCATCATCTGTCTGACGATGACTTAGATTTTGACATTCTTCATGCAAGGAATGTGTAACATTTTGAAAAGGGTGAGTGCCTTTGTAAGATTGTATCGCCCTAGACGTTTTTTGAGGTGCTGCATATCCTATATAATCCCTGGGTAGATTTCAGCAGAGGATGGTACTGACATACATCCTTTTTATGTTGTATGAACTTGCTATTCCCTTGTATTCAGGAAACAGGTAACTGAGAAAGAATCCTTGTCCACTGTATAATTGGTTCTAATCATGTGTTCTCATCCTGAATGTTGCAACATCAATCAAATGAAAAATAAAAATCACTTTTGCCCTGAGCAGTGAACAAGTGCCATGAAGATGGATGGATAGATACAGATTTGAATGGATGACTGACATGGAAATCTTCAGCGGGAAGTGGATCTTCATGGGTCAGAGGATTGGCAATGCTGGTGGCAGCCTCAATTCAGAAATGAGGAAGACCTATATTCTGCTTTTAAAAAGGAAAAAATCCATAGTTAGAAAAGTAATGGCTGAATCGTGGAAATCTTCTGCATAGCTGCAGGGTGAACAGCAGCTAACATCTTTATTTGACTACACGATAGCTGCTATATACTGTATTTGACTACATGATAGCTACCATAGAGACAATGACTGCAAGAGGGGGTTGCATTGATGAGGAGGCTGGAAAAAGAAATACTCTGCTTTGTTGCACTAGCAACCTGCATGTGAGATGGTACCTTGATCTTGCTGCTCTGTCAGCAGGATGCCAGCACTAGGTATTAACATGCCAAAGTAATTGGTGAGATGGGTCAGTGTAGCAGAGACAGAGTAATTATTGCATCTTGGGATTCCCAGAATACACTTTTATGGTTTGTTGCTGACCAGAAATATTCAAGTTCAAACAATTTAGGTGACCATGTGGAGCAAGAAGATGCTCAAGTGGGCAGGGAGTCAGACTGTTCATAAGCAAGAAGGAATTAAGATATTATGCTAATCAGCATGTGATACCAGGCAATGCTACCAGGTTTGTTTGGGTTTGGGGTTTGTTGTTGTTTGGGGTTTTTTTTGTTAAAAGCCCTCTTTGTCTTTGTAATGGTGATGTGCAAAACCTCAAAACAGTGTTGAGAATAGTTGATGACTTCGCTTTTCCTGCCTAGTGAATGTTTATTAGTTTGTGTAAGAGAAACATGTTTGGCATGAACTAGATGTGTGTAAGAAGATCTTAAACTGGACTTCATAACAAGCAAAGAGAAGGAGCTCATATATATTTCTGTAAGTGTAATGGTTAGATATTGTATACAAAAATGTGCATCTTCTAACTGACATAGTATGCAAAATGTGTAACTAAGGAGACATCTATGATGTCAGATACTGTTTGGATATTGAAGCATGCTATGATTTTAAATTTATACTAAAAATGGCAATGTTTTTTTTAGAGACATCTATGATGTCAGATACTGTTTGGATATGAAGCATGCTATGATTTGAAATTGATACTAAAAATGGCAATGTTTTTTGCTCCTAGTAAGCAAATATTTACGCTGTATCCAGAACTGTGGAAATAACATATTTTTAGGAGAACATTTTCTGATTTATCCTAATTAATACATTATTTTGTAAAACTAAGAGAACAGATAAGTCCTATTGAAAAATGTCTTTGTGCCTTGAATGGGACACGAATAAATCCTGTTCATGTAGTTCTAGCTTGACTATTCAGTATCTGACTGGCTGGAAAGATTTGCATCAACTTTGATGGGTCTGAACTGTAGAGTATACCCCTTGAATGGTTCTGAGCTTTTTCATTGCAATTTGATGTCAGCAGTTATCAAGTGTATTGCCGAAAATGGACTTTATTTTTAATATCTCAGTAAGAAAGTGGGGAAAATGTTAATGTATCATGATAATTAATGCTTGGCGGCACTTATCTGAAGACAAGAGTGAAATAGTTTATCTATGGAAATAGTTTTGATCTACCCCTTTCTAGTGTCATCACTTATCTGTTGCTGACAGATTGCTGTGGTTTCAGTACAGTAAATGTTCGTGCTTAGAATTGTGCCCAAGGCTCTTTGACAAAAGACTATGGACTGCTAGTCCATGTGGTCAAATGCTTTCTTAGTGCTTAGAGAAAATCTCAGCACAACAGTCTGGGGATTGTCAGTGGTGGGATTTTTGGTTCAAGAGTTTGAGTGTGAAGCAGACGAGACAATGCTCACAGGTGAATTTTAGAACTTATGTTTGTTGGAGAAGTTATCTTTAAATAGGGGGTGTTTGGTTTATCCTCATCAGATTTTTCTTATGGACTCTATAAAAGAAGACCTGGTGTAGCTTATATAGATTCCAGCATCTAATGCTAGATTTATAATTTCAGAGCTAAAGTTTTTCAAAGGCTAAAAAATTCAGCTTGGCTTCGGATTTGGAATCTCTTTGTTTTTCATATCCTAAAGATGTAGGCTTTTTTTCCTTTAGCAATTATAAGCACTCTGCTGTCCTCTCAGATATAGTTGTCTGTACTTGGTATAAGAACAAGATTTCAGGAACTAAAAGATTATTTCTAGAGTTACTCCATATTCACCTTAGAGTAACTGAGAAAGAATTTGGTTTGTGAACCTTAAAATGAAGAAAAAGGGCTGAGGTTCCAACCAGAAGCTGCAGATTCTATTCAGAAGCCTATTCACAACTAATCTATATCTAGTAATTATCATCACAACATTTTAGCTAATTACAGTTTTAAGAAATTTATCTGCACAATGACCCTATAATTAAGGAAGTTATTTTCATGTAAACCTAAACTTACTCTGAGTCCCAGAGCAGCCAGGGCACTGTTCTTTTGAGGCACCAAAACCTCTAATGCCTACTAAATTCAGAAGGCTCTTGATCAAGATCACACACTAAGTCTGTACAGGGGCTGATAAGTTCTGGTTCCAGCTCCTGAAGCATCCATATCCACGTGCATCTAGTGAATGGAATATTTCTGAATACTATTTCAATTGCATATACACATTGAAGTGAAATGGCATCAGCTGTCCCCACTTTCAGATTCTGAAATTTTTAAACTGAATGGTTGGAAAACCCCATGTAAACACATATATTCATCTAGGTCTTAGAAATTGCTTGTAAAATTAAGATCATTGAATAATCTTATGTCATCTTGTACCTTCAATGACAACTGAGGTTGTGGCAATTCTTAATCGTCTCAGGAGTCCATCTAAATTTGCATTTCTTCTGAGTTTTGTCAGCTCATGGCACCTTTCTATGGAGCCAGCTTGCCTAAAAGACTTCTTTTCAAGGTGACCAATGCAAACTTTGCAGTAAGAGATTTTGGCCAGCTGATCTTTGTTGTTTGCTTGTATTTTTTTCCCCCCAGCTTTTCTCCACATTATTTCTCTTGTGATTTTTCTGCCAAGTACTTATGTTGTCATTTTCAGTACAACCACTTTTTGCTTTCTGGATGTTTTTATTTAACTTTGCATGCAGTGTTCCCCTGTGTCTGTAAATTGATATATCATAAATAAATCAGGCTGCGATGCAAATATGAATAAGATTTAACTTTAATATAGATTCAATGTCATTGCAGATGATGAAGAAAACAATTAACCTGTAATCATGTTCTGCACATGGATTCTTAAAGCATCGGTAAATGTTAATAAATAAACCAAAGACAGCTTCTATTATATACCTATGTTATTGATATATACACCCATATTACTAAAATATTTATGACATAAAATGGCAAAATATATTTGCTACTCATCTTTCATCAAGAAGAACCTATAAATAAAAGAAAACACATAAAAAAATGAAAAAACAAATAAAAATAAAATATCTTGGAGAAATTTTGTCCCTGCTAGCTAATTTATCAGGCAGGCTGAGTAGAATTTTGTCCCAAGTTTGACTTGTTCAAAATTTGCCTATTTAGTGGGATGCAATTTCTCAATGTGTGCTTGATATACTCATGTTCATATATAAGAGGATCAGAGCAGAATGGAGAGGCTTAAAGAGCTTTGTACATACATATGGTATATGTGTGACTGAACTGCCATCATGCAAGAGCTGTAGAAAACAACCCAAAGGCAATTCCAGAGGCAGTGTCATTCCTGTACCATTCCTGTACAATCCCCAGGAACTGGATGGACCTGGAGGGGCACGGTGTGACCCAGGGGTCTGCTCCATAACTATGCAAACCAGGCACACTCCAGCACTGCCTCACTGCCCTCCTTCCCTGGGCTGGGAGGTCAGAGCTGGCTCAGGAAGACTTTATGAATAAAGACAACTTTTTTTTCCCTGCCCCATGACTGGATTTAACCGACTTCTACTCTATGATGTAGAGAAACCTGTTACTCATTTTTCTGACTTGACCTACATGATTTAGCACTGTGGCATTTCACTGTGGGATGCCTCTTGAACTTAAAGGGTTGTGATATTTCATAACTGAGTTCTTGCTGCACACCAAAGCCTCCTGTGGTAGTGGAAAGAATGATACAGGCTGGAAGGAGGGAGGTTGCTTGGCATTTTGTAAGGGCAGGTGGGCAAGGGAGATGTTGTAGTGAGTGGGTGGGAAAAGGATTATGTTTCTGAGTGAAATGTAGTGACTGCACCACAGTTACAACACAAGGAAATGGTGTTGTGGTAGTTTGAAGACACTGCATTGCTTCTTGAGTCTTTGAAATTGGTTATGTGATGCAGTCAGCAGGGAGCTTGGCGTTCTTTTTGTGGCAAGGTCTATAATAAAGGAGTCTGTGTCTTACCAGGCCTAAATCAAAACTGTAAAAAGAATTACTCTGGAAGGTGGCATACGTATTATGGGATCGGGTTGTTTCTAATTGACAGGAACAGATCTTTCAACAGTTCCATGATTCCCACTAGGAATTTATTGCTGTAAAGCAAGTACAACAATAGAAACATCACTCTGAAATATGGGTATCTTGGGTAAAATTTAATGGTGTGCCTTTAAATGAAGGATATCAAAATGACAAACAAGTTGTTTGGTAATGAAGTAACTGAATTTTAGAAAATTCTGGGTCATGCAGTGCAAACCTAGTACATCCACTGTTATTGTCGCAATGCTCCTAACTAAAGCCAAGTTTGATGAAAGCTGTGACCATGTTTTGCCTAAGATATTATTGCTCCTTGAAGAAAGATTGTACTGAGAAACAAATAACTAGGCTTTTCTGCTACTGGCATTTTCTTTTCTGCTTGTTGTGGTTTAGCCACAGCCAGCAACTAAGCACCACACAGCCGCTGGTGGGATGGGGGAGAGAATCAGAAGAGCAAAAGAAAGAAAACTCATGGGTTGAGATAAGAACAGTTTAATAATTGAAGTAATAATAATATTGAAATAAATTAATAATAAACTGTAGTGAGAAGGAAAGAACAACAGAGAGAGAAATGAAACCTGGGAGGAATGCAGGGAGGGGAGAAGTGATGCAACTGCTCACTACCCACTGACTGATGCCCCACTAGTCCCCGAGCAGTGATCACTGCCCCTCAGCCAAGTGCCCCCCACCGTTTCTATACTGAGCATGATATCATACGGTCTGGAATAGCCCTTGGGCCAGTTGGGGTCAGCTGTCCTGGCTGCGCCCCTTCCCAGCTCCTTGTGCCCCGGGCAGAGCACGGGAAGCTGAAGAGTCCTTGCCTGATGTAGGCTCTGCTTAACAACAACTAAAACATCCCTGTGTTATCAATATTATTCTTATACTAAATCGAAACCACAGCACTATGCCAGCTACTAGGAAGAAAATTAACTCTATCCCAGCCAAAACCAGGACACCCTTCTATTCTGCAGATTGGAATGTACAGAGGGATAACATAAATGGAAGCAGAGAGGACTGAGAGAGAGACCTATAAACAAACAGGAATCAGCATCTGTAGCTTAGGAAGCCAGTGGAGTTATTATTAAAGGGGAGAAATATTTTCCTGATTTTTCAGTTAGTAAATTAGTTACCACTAGAAAGCATAACTATCAAAAAGCATAATTTGCAAAACAGCCACTGTGCTATAAATTGGGGTCAAGAAGGAAGCCTTTTCCTACCCTGGATTTTTGCATTTAGAAATGATTAGAGAATCATAGCATAACCCTGGCTGGAAGGAACCTTAGGAGGTCCTGTTTAAGTCCATGAGTGTTGATCCATGCTTCCTCCTTTGCTCAGCTTTCCCCACTGCCTAGAATGGAAATTTAGTTCCAAGTTTTCTTTGAGACATTGCATTCATCAAGGTAGAAAAAAAAATTCCCCTGAAATCTGAAGAAAGCGCACACAGTATGTGCTACATGTTCACATCCCAGAGTCCAGGGCCTCCTGGCCAAGCCGAGCCTGGCTTCTAGCTTTGAGAAAGGCAATGTGCAAGAAGTCACACTCAAACATCTTCCAGACAGAAGTTCAATCCTGAAACAAGAAGTCTGTGAGTCTGGGGAGAGTCCTCTGAGCAGAAATTGTCAGCTGAACCAAGTATGTATTATCTAAGCAGATTGTCTGTGATAAGACTTCACAGAGTGACACAGCAAGCCCTGGTTTTGTGTCTTTCATTGATACGAAGAGCTAAAATTTTTCATCTGGTCCTTGTTGGTGACTGTCTCTCAACAGACTGTGGTGGAGCTGTTTGATTTCTAGTAATTTGTTCCTTCCCCAGAAGTCATTGGATGTAGATAGAGACTGAGATTCTAATAGTATCCAACCACGTTATCTCCATGGTAATGAGACATCTTGTCTCATCTTGGGAGTTTTTGTTTGTTTATCACTATGAATTTCATTGCTATACAGGGAACAGCAGGTGAATTTGCCTGTATAGCTAAAGAGAAAATAATGGCTACTTTTTATATAATCCACTACAAATATTATTTAGAATATGCTTCAGAATACGTTAATATGGCATTTGTAAGCAGTCTTATAATTGGCAATAAGTTTCAAATGCCTTTGGTGTTCTTGAGCAGGAGAGGAAAAGCTATAGTACCATTTGCAGAAGTTGCTTCTGAAATTCAGACTGCAGTCAAACTTAGTATGCCTGTAACTTTCAGGCAAAATAAATAAATAAAATACAGTCTACACTTTTCTGTGAGGGGACAAATGAGGAGAGCTGAAAAAGAGAAGGAAGAATGATAGGATGCTATAGCAATTCAGGTAAATATCACTGCGCTGAAGGCAGCAAAGTTTGAGACTAAGAGAAAAGGATATAGAGGGAGTGAGAGAAAGGTAGCTTTGGTGCTTCAGGGAAATCCTTGTCTTTGCCAAGCCCTCTTGAATAGAGAGATATGTGCAGGAGCTGCCAGGTGGCTTTGGATGTGATGAGTCAAGCTGCCTTCAAGATGGAGGCAGTTTATTAGAATTGGGGTGGGGGGTTGATAAAGCCATGATGACCTAGAGGTATGAATGACAGAAGGTGCCCCTGTGATCACCCCAGAGGTCCTGTACTGCACACACTGTGGAATCCCAGCTGGTAATTTGTACCAAAATTAGTGTCTTTTCTAGAAAGTTACTTAGTCTTGAGTCAAAAATTTCAAAAAATGGGCTGGCTTTGCCAGTCAGTAGGTAGTTGACAGTATGTCTCTCCCCAAAAGTCTTTTTCCGGCTTTTGATTTCCAGCCATGGAATTGTGCTCTATGTTGGTTAGCTAGAATATTCTCTATGGTCAGAAATATTGATCATCTGTCTCTCTTTTTCTTGGTACTTGTAGGCTGTGGTCACATCAGATCCTATTCCTTGACTGTTTCATTGTTGGAACTAATGATGCAAAGTGCTTTAACAAGTATAGTAAGAGTGGCACAGCATTGTAATGGATTGTTTCAAGAAACAGCAAATGATGAAGTGCAGTTTGGGTACAATTGACTTAAGTTGAAATATTGTGGTCAGGAATCAAAATTCTTCTGGACAGGAAAATGGGGGGGAGCATTTAATCATTAATTTTTTATTTTTTTTTTTTGAAACTGTGCTTTCTATCAAAATCCTGTGTATCTGAATTGACATATTAAGTCCTACGAGATACAGTTCTGAGACAGTCATTGTCAGCAGTGGGGTATGGCCAGGAGAACTAAAATCTGCTCCTGGGAGAATCTGCAATCTAAAGAAGGAACTAACACAAATGGTGTTAGAAGGAAGTTAATGATCATCTTAGTGAGGGGTGGTCTTTCAAAAAAAGAACAAACATGCAATTATAAAATTCATCATTAGCTCTCCAATGACAGTTGATAATAGCATTACTTTCACTGGACAGATTAGGAAGATCTGAAAAAAGATTTAATATATATTATACAATTTCTACTATGTTAAGGGCTGTGTGGAAACCTTTTCATTATTAGAAATAATGTAGGCAAGCAACACCTCCTCCTCCCCATTTCCAGCGCTGCTCAAGTGCCTACACAGTCCTATTCTTTTCTAGCCATTATGGACATATTAGGTAAATGTACACTTCAGAAATAGGAAGCTATATTTAAGGAATCATGTCTCATTTCCTAGCTCTCTGTAGGTTTTCAAAGACAGCATTGCTTATATTTAGTAGCAGTTTTACCAAGAGAAGAGAAATACTTCTTTGAAGAGAGGTTGCCTTTTCAAAATGTTTTTCAAAATAATTTCCTGTCATCAAATAATAGAAAACCATGCTAAGAAGCCAGGAGTAAAGGAGTAAATGATAGCTGGAGGGGGCCGAAGGCCAGGGTAGTTCAGAGAGTTAATTTGCTATTAAGTTCTCTACTGTATTTAAAGTGGAGATGACCTGATTGAAGTGATTGCACCAGTTCCTTTGCTGGTATGAATTTGCATTGTTGTACTGAACATTAAGAGGCTATTGGTATCTGTGGACATGCTGCTGGTTTTTCTATAGGGACACCCTCTAGAGAGGCAGCCCAATATTATGTAAGATGTCTGTGTATCTCCGACAGCGAGAAATGCAGGCAGAAGCAGGAGATCGTCCAATTACTGGGCTCTGAGTTGAATCATGTGTGACACTAGCATGAACTTAACAAGAGGTTCCATCTGGTTCATGTAACTGTGAAACCCTGGCTGATGGTTGCACATGCCTTTGAGTGCAGCCTTGAGAAGGTGAAAGAAGGGTGATGGGGCTGCTGGGGGATTGGAGGACTTGGATACGCAATGGGCTGAGGGCCAGAATATGAAGTGGAAAGAAAATCAAGCAAAAATGCTAAGGGCTCTGTGCAGCTGGTGCAAACACAGGCACAAGCTCATTGATGCTTGTTTTTTGAAGTTATGTACAAACAGCACAGTGGTGTATATCTTCGGGCAGATCTGCATTTAAGAGAAACATAGAAATAATTTTCCTAGTCTTTATTTGGATTTTTATTTCATGTTGCTGTATTTATTTCTTTCCTAACCTCAGCAAACCACCAAAGGCTATTTTACTAATACTATTTTAAGAAGCTCTTTCAGAGAAGTGCCTATTACAGAATTGCTTTTCACTTGTAAAAAATGAGGAAGGAAAGGACTTGGACACTTAGATCTCCTTCAGTGTCATCAGTAGCAAGCCTGTGGATTGCAATAGATACACACACACCACCGTGCACTAAATATCACGTCTGTGAAACATTAGAATTTGAAGCCTACATATAAGTTTTACTTAAGATTTCATTGCCATATTATTACAAAATAAAATACTGAAAGTCCCTGATATGTATTTATTTGGTCAGAAATTCACATTTTTGAGCAAATATAAACTGTATATATCTAGAGCTGGATGTTAGGTGAGTTTGTCTCATTAGTCCAAGCAAGCAGAAAGTTGTGAACAAACACATTATGTGTATTCAGGATTCGGTGATGCATACTTAATACAGCAAATTAGTGTCATTTCAGATTCTCTACAATAACTAAGATGTATGGATGGGGCTGGGACATGTGACACAAGATCTAGGGAGACCGATGTCCCATTAGGGAAGCCAGTGGTATGTGCATTAACCACAGCTGAGTCACAGCCACTGTGTTTGTTATAAAATTATCTGAAAGATCCCAGCTTTAATTCTAGCTGCTTTGATGAACTTTGATAAAAGAAACTTGTTGTATTGCTTTTGTCATTGTTAGAGATGGCTGAATATGATAGGATTTATGTCCTAGGGGACTTCTTCCTGGCTGGACAGAACTTGGTGGACCCTAGAAATGGGATTTTTCGCATCCCAGTCAGATAGATGTTTTCTGCAGGAGAGTGGGTTGGAAACCTCTAAAGATTCCTTCAAACTGTTTTTTTTTCTGTGATTCTGAAGTGATAGTATTATGTGTATTGATTCTATAACTGTTGAAGTTTTGTTATTTGAGGCTACTGAATGACGTCTACTTGAACATGTACTTACAGTAAATCCAGTCACTGTTGGATGCATGCTACTTGAGCTTTCCAATGACATGTTAAAATTAAGTAAAAAGATTCCCTGTTAGAAGCCAAGAGAATTATGTAGGCCAAGACAAGGTCAGGAAAGACCTAGTATAAAGAACTGTTTTCTAACACAGATAAGGATTTCATAAAAAGTGATTTTGATGTTTATCTTTTCATCTCAGTTGAGTTAAAGGCATTAGAATTATTCTGGCTATGTTAGTGGTTTATGTTGTTTTGACAGCTGGAACTGAATTGATTTTTTTCCCAATAACAGTAAGATAAAGCCTTTCAACAAATCTCCACCTGTTATTTTCATGGGAAAAGAGTCCAGGCTTTGACACAAAGCGAGCAGTATTAATTATAAAATAATGTTGTTATATTCCAGCCATGAAAGCAATGAAATTAACTTGCAACTTCATAACTTGGGGATGTAGTTCATTCCTGAGGCTGCCAATGGAGTGATCTACCTTCTTGTTATTGCTGCAAGATAGAAATGTTATCAGCTTTACTTAGGGTAGTTAACACCTAATGCGGAGGGATGCACAAAGCGTGAATTCTGATTATGTGAGAAGGTGGTAATAGTGCTATTCATGAATATTCTTCTGAGTGGGTTTTTGTTATAGGCTGATTTTCATGTTACAGTATTTAATAATTTATAATATGTGGTTTCTTACACCACTGTTTTTTTTAAAGCTATGAAAGATAATTGTATCCCAAAGAAGGGACTTATCTTTCTTTATCTTGTTCTCTCTACTCTTCAAGCAAAATTATAATGTGGATTTCTGAGGGCTGGTTTCAGGCAATAGATTATTTTAAATCCTAAATAGAGAAAGAGATTTTAATTTCATCACAAGAGCAGTCACGATAAATTAGTTGGGGGAGGAAAACCTCAATAAATGACATTTTCTCAAGGATAATTATCTTTAAGAATATCCAGGATAAGCAAAGAATTATTGACTGAGCAGACTGTTACTGCTTTGTTGTTTGGGATTTTTTTGTATAAAGATATTTTTAGCACTAGATGTCTGTGAACTTCTTTAAGACAGACACCTATTCCCTGTTAAGACAGAGTGATAAATTCATCTGTCTTTCACTCTGCCCTAAAATTGCCCCTGAAGCAGCTCCAGCCTTCATGGGACAAAATCCCAAGCAACCCCCTTCACGCTGCCTAGCTGGGGGAAGCTGTGTAAGCTGACAGCAAGCAGCTGTCATTAACAAGTCAGCTTCTTGGAGCTCTTACTGCTCGGAAGGGCAAACCTCATTAGGTGTTGAACAGCTTCTGCCAGAGGCTTTGTACCCTGCAACTCCTCATCGCTCCGCAAAATCTCAATGTAACAGAAAAGCGTCAGAGAATTCCTAAAATAACAACGTGGACAATTGTCTGGGTACCATAGAAACTACCATGGCAAGGAAGAGCTTTTTCTTCTTTGGCTTTGCTGTTCAGATACTGAGAATGCAGAGACTTTGTAAAGAAAAAAAAGTGTAAGCATTATTTTCATGTCATGTGATTGTTCATTTGACAGGGTTTCATTTTCTTCCTGTGTGGGATCAGCTCTGTGCAATTAACTTGAATGTCCAAAACTTGTGTCTCTCTTATGATGCTGTGCGATGAAATTTAATATCAGAACCTTTCATAGTGAGTTCCTTTCCGTCATTGGTATTCAGGCAGTCAGGTGACTCGACCTTCATGGTTTTTCTAGTCGTGTGAAGCAACACAAGCTGTCTTGCTGGCAGCCTCTGGTGGCCATGAGCTCCATACCATCTTCTTCTCTGATGAGTTGCGGTGGTTTTTGTGTTAGATAGCAGGTGTGAGAAAGTCTCAGAGGATGTGGTGCCAACCCTTGGTTCCTGGCAGAGTGCCTTTAATAGAAATGTCTTGCCCTGTATGCAACGGGATGATGAGCAAAGCCCCTCAACAACCTGGTAGCTGTATCCCTTAGAAAAAATCTCTTAATGGGGTGCAGGGAAAAATGCCATCCAGACAGATGGGAATGACTCTCGGCTGCTGAAATGCTGTTCGTGTGCAGAAAGTGTGTTTATTAAGGGAAGGATTCCTAGGCCAGACAGCTGTCTGCAGTGTGTTCCTACACCTAAGCTGAGAGGGACATGTTAAAGAGAATCCAGGGTACATTTCAATATGACAAAGTGCTTTGCAGAAAGAAACTGTGGGGTTTTGCTTCAGGTCAGCAGACTCACTATTGGATGGGGAAATCGGTTAGATGAGCCTTTAATTTGCTGGTAGAAAGAACTCCCATAAAGAGGACAGTCTTCTTGTACTTTGCATTGCTTGTTGCCTGATTTCCCCAGGATGTTTGAGTTAGCCCAGTCAGTGTTGGGTGAGGGGTCACCAAGGAATGTTTTTGAGCTGCAGTTGGTGGCTTTCTAGCTAAAATCCTCCAGTACTGGAGCTAATACGCAGTTGCTATATGAGGATGGTGTGGGGAGATGGACTAATCAACTTATGAAACATCTCAGATCTTGTTCTTTCAACAGCTTGTTGTAATTTTCACAACATGTAGAATTTTTTTAACCCAATATCTGAGCTAATTTTGAAAGGAAACTTCTGCCTTTCTAGATTTCCTCCCACATTTCATTTAAATAAGTTATTCTTCACCTTTTGTTCCAGGCTGCCGTGCTCTGTTAAATGCTACTTCAGAAATGACTGCCTTTTACTGAAGGGTGAAATAATCTCTGTGCAAAGTATGGAAATTATTTTCAGTCAGGGAGGTATTCTAAGCTTCTCTGAAGTGAGAAGTGCAGGATAAGGGGGATAGGCAGTGCGTGGGACTATGAAGTAGGTATTATGCATTCTTTATTGGCTTCTAATATTTGGTGCTTTATGGGGTTTTGAGCATGTCTCTTAATTCTGAAAAGGGCAATAATAAGAAAAAGGTGTCACATTATTTTGCCACAACACCTGGAAGAGTTTGAATGGAACAAACATGGTCATGGAAGTGCAAGCCTATTTTTTATTAGCTCAGTGGAACAGGCATGGGTGGTTCCCTGTGTGATCTGCCTTTGAACAGGCATCTTCTCAGGTAAATCTAGCAGATTAAATTGGAGTAACAGGCATGCTATATTAACATCCCTCTCAGACACCATGATGTCTTGCTGTTGCGCTGAATCCTGCTTTTTGCTTTGGGTCCTTCACCAGATGGGCATGTAGATGTGAAAAGCATGTTGTTGTTCATGATTGTCAGACTGTTACATGTCTTTGAAAAAGACCTACTGATGCAAACACCTAATTCGCCAAATTATGAGTGTGCTACCATTTCCATATTCATTAGCCTGATTCTGCACCATTATTGAATGATTAATTTTATTTGGTCACCTGCCTATCTCTCCTGTGGCCATGAAGGAATGTAGGTGCCTATGCCCAGAAGAGTGTTTGCTGCCCCATGGGTCAGAGTAGATGTTCTGACACCTGCATCTCTCTTCAGGCTAGGAATGAGGCCTGCCGTCTGTTTTTCTCTGCCATTTAGAAGACCGTGTAGTTTCAGGACTTATGTTAGGAGTGACAGAAACACTGATTTCCTAGCTCTGCTCATTTCTGCTGTGTCTGTTTTGTGAAAATCCTGACTTGAGGACTGCTTGCAGGGGAAGGAGGAAAGGGAGGGCCACAATCTGTGTGAAATCACTGGGATGTCAGTGGGTCTCACACAGTAATGGCACAGATCTGTATGTTGCTGTGCTCAGTAACTGCTAGCTGAGATGTTGTGGCAGTATCAGACTGGTCATGGGTTTCAGAGATGGCAATCATAACCCAGGGATTTATACATCTGTGCTCATGAAAAGTAATTTTGCAATGTTTCATTTAAAGCTCTTGTATTCTTAACTCTAATGCTGGGTGAAACACAATGGCTTTGGAACAATACAATTCACACGTCCTTGCAAAATCTACACATTATTAGCTCTGATTATGGGGTTCGTCTCCTTATATTGTTCAGACATATGCTGAAAGAAATGCACAAAATTTGTCCCCTTGATAAAGCTGGTGTTCACAAAGTCTTAATTAAATTAAAATGTAATCTCAGTATCAACTTTAATGCTCCTGTAACCTGTATGCCTTTAGTCATCTGTATTGTTTACTGCCGGTTCAGTTATCAGGTATAATAAGTGAGCCTAATGCTTTAATGCTTGTTACTGCCCTACTTTCAAAATCCCTTTTAGATGCAAGTTGTATATAATTTAAATAAGAAATGCTGCATGTAGTCATCACTACTGTTATTGAGAGGAAAGGAATGCCATTTCCTCTACTTAACCAACCAGCCTGTATCCCCCGAGTATATTTCTTAGAGTTAAACCCAATAGTGTTTCAGTTTGTAGGTTGCTATTGCTCATTGTCTTTGCAAGTATATCATACTGCTGGCACTCTCCAGTCTTGCTAAAAGTAGTCTTACGACTAGTGTCAGTCTCAGCCAGAACGCATATCAGAAAAGTCTGGAGATTCGAATCATGTGTCAGTGGTACTTCTGCAGTAAAATGGACAAGGAGAAAAGCCAGGCCTTTCTTTCTTGTGTTCCTTTGAGTGTTGTTACATATTTGTCTTGAAACAGAGGCTCCTTCTAGCACAGTGCAACTTCTTCTGTTTGATCCTGCTGCAAATATCTTTCATCTCTTACTCTCCACTCCTATCATCTCTGTGTCTGTTTTGTTTTGGGGCCTTGATTCTGTGTTTTAAGGCTT
Source organism: Egretta garzetta (assembly GCF_000687185.1). NCBI lineage: Eukaryota > Metazoa > Chordata > Aves > Pelecaniformes > Ardeidae > Egretta > Egretta garzetta. The sequence continues at coordinate 370,800 of NW_009259114.1, read as the reverse complement.
GACAACTCATAACCACGCAGCTTGTTATAATAGCCTGTAGAAAGAGCCTTCCCGATTAATGTGTATCAAAGTGCATGACTAAACCCTCACTGTATATTTTGCTGGTGTCGGGTATTAAACTTCTTTATGGTTTAGTCACACATTAAGAAGTGATGCATTTATTTTCATAGCTGAATTCAGTGTCCTAGCACTACACTTTGTAGAAGGAAAGATAACGGAAGAAAGTAAACATTTCTATTGACTTGCTGTGGTGTGTGATCTGCCAGTCAAAAGAATTTTAAAGCCAAAAATGCAGCTACTTGCTACTCATTTGCAATCTTTGTCCAGCCTGGTACGAAGCTTAGCAAGAAAGATCTTTTGCTCTCCACGTATTAAGTTGACTTCATATGCAGATATGTTATATTCTTATACTAGCTGCAAGCATCTTAACATATTTTAGGGCTTTGTAGTTTATTTGGGCAGAACTCTTGGATGGATGCCTATTTCCCTGGTTTTTATTATTTCTTGGCATTTATAATTTTAATTTCCTATTGCATCACCAAACTTTCAGTTTAGTTTCTAGCAGTGAAAATATAATAACAGTTAAAACTATTCCAGCTTTTTTATCTTGATCTAAGGCCCTTGGAAGCATCCTTTAGAAGTGCTGAACACAGCACTTTTTCTGATTTGAAGTCAGTGATTCAATGTTAGTAGCTGACATGTTGATTAATATCCACTTGTAAAACTTCCAAATAGAATTTTAGGTACATTGTGTAATTTGCCTGAAAGGGGCTCCGGGAAGTTCTGAATCAACATGCGAAGCTGAAGGGATGGGACAGTGCCCTTTGCTCAATTTGCCAGATTTTCTGGACGCTTTCTAGCACTTCCTCACCACATTTGAAAGCTTTTTAGCCTTGACATCTTTGCTTTGCCTAGCTCCTGGAGCTGCTAACTAGTGTTTAATCAGTCCTGAATACCAATAGAGGTTGTGTGGAAGAGAGTGCTCTGCGTGACAGCTGAATTCAGTCCTCTGACAGAGGTACATGGGTACATGATGGTCAGATGTACTGCTTGGTGCAGTTTTGAAGTCTAGTTTGCACCTCCCTGTGCAATGGGGCATGGTAAAGGGCAAACAGGAAAGAGACAGGGAAAACAGGGTTGCTACCACCTCAGTGAGGCTGTGAGGTGGAATTCAGTTGCCTTCTCTTACTGGCAGTAGTTTGTCTTTTGATCTTTTTGCCACTCTTGCTCAGACCTCATCCCTTCTTTTCCTTTCTATGTGATAACTGCCCGGAGAGTGGCATTATCGTTCCTAATGTCTGACAGGTCTTTCCTACTTGAACTTAGGTAACAGGCTTAGGCAGCATCTTCAGCTGCTGCTTGCTGGCTGTGGAATAGCATGCAGCATGCTGCTTCTGCAGCTTCTGCAATATAACCTTGGGCCTGGGCCCCTGGAGCAGATGGAAAACTGGACAGTCTTGAGTATTATTATTTCCTATGCCATGATTCATAGTTCAGCCTACTCAGTCCACTCATTGGCACTTGACAGACCCCAGCAGGAAAGCATGTCCCAACACCAGGCTCAGATGGTATGACAGATTACAGGCCTCTAGCTTTAGCTAAACCTGCTCAGGCTCTTCTGCTAGAGAAGAGCTCTGGCTTTTGAAGCACAAATGGTAACTCAGGAGCATCACATCTTTGGGACCATTTCTGTAGCAGTGAGTACTAGTGGTGGATGCACAAAAATTGCCAGTATGGAAACTAGAAGCATGTGAATTACTATGGAGATGAATACAAACCTGGTAAGGGCGTTTTCAGCAGAACTGCCTCCTTGGCAAATTCATCAAAATGAAAACTTTTTGTGGAAACATATCAGCTGACAGGAGGACTATCTCAGAACAGACGCTAACTTAGAGCCCAGGATATTCAAACTGAGCTATGGGGGAACCAGATTCAGATCCCTGCCCTGAATATCATATCCAGATCCTGCTTTTTTCTCTCTGGCTTCCTTTCCTTTTAAATGAAAAATATTGAAAGCTTTTCAAATCTTGACATTTTGTGTGGAGTTCATGTTCCCTGATCCAGCTCATCTTCCTGGGAATATTGATAGAAAAAACTCGTTTTGTCAGTCATTAACCCTGCTGTTAAATCAAGGGTCTTATCCCCTCATGTAAATGCATAGTAATCAGGAGGGGGAAAGGAAGATTCTGCTAAACCACATGTATGGGAAATAGAATATAAACCTTTTTAGTTTAATCTGGATCATGCCTAATCATCCTTCTTTTTAAAAAGTATAATAGTGATCTTTAGCATGGCAAATTCCATCCTATCCTGTGCAGTGTCCAGCCCCTCTGAGATCAGTGAAGTGAGTGAGGCAGAAACCCAGGTGGGTACTAGTTCCTTTATATTTAAGCTATTTTCTCCCTGTTTCCCTTATTCTCACTGAAACACGTGTACTATATGTGGCTGCATCTGACATCCCACAGTGGCAAGACTGAAGCCCTAATCATGGGTAGTTTAATACATTGACTCTCTTATAAAGGGGATGTAACAAACATTGTTCCTGATTAAAGACACATAACGGGACGTGCTGAGCAGCATGGATGTCTGGCAGAGTGACAAGGTATTTTCTTTACAAGCTCTTTTAGGGCTGAATGCCAGCTAAGAGAAACTGATAATTTAATTAGGCCTCCAACTATTTGGAGTGTAAGAAGATAATATTTTTTCAAAATGGATTAAAGGGGTTAGTAATTCATGCTTATCCCTAACTCTTTACATAAAACCCCCTCAATAATCATTCAGCAGTTGGGCATTTTCTTAGGTAAAGGAAGCGAGCAGTATTTTGCCATGTAACATTAGCTTTACTAGCACACCAGTAATGGTGAGCAAGACCTTTCCATGCTGTTGTGAGCATCTGAGAGGATTCCATTAAAAAAAAAAAAAAAAAGTGCCAGCTCTTCAACTCATCTAATCTCTGCTCTGGTTAGCTCCATCTGCAGGCAAGATCCTACTTAGAGACCTTGTATGTCTTGTGTTAGCAGCACAAAATGCATCACCTCCTGATGGGGTTAAATGCAACTAAACCACTCTTTACTCCCTTGTGGGTAGTAGGTGGGTAAACACATTGTTCTTCTGGCCATGTGTGTTAATCTAGGTATCTGCTGGCATCAGTCTTTCCCAGAGGGTGAACAATTTAATTCAGCTTCTTTGATTTGCATTATTGCTACCAATAATTGTTTTGGTCAGGCTTTTGTGAGGGTGGCTGAAAAATCAAATCCTGCCTGCTTTCAGGTTTTACCAGTATTGCTTCCCTCCAAGGCAGAGCACATGAAGTTGTGGTAAGCCCATCAGAGTACTTGGGTTCCTTCTGGAAATTAATATGAAACACAGGAATGGAGGAAGCTGTAGGTTTGTCTTT
>NW_009259114.1:336569-367381 GCF_000687185.1 Egretta garzetta | reverse complement strand
GAGAAAAAAAGTTTCAAAGACTGAGGAGAAAAAGCTTTAAACCCTTGGGTTTGGGATAAACCTCAGAAAGTTTCTGATTTTGGGGGGCCATTAGTTGAAATGAACTGATTTTTCAGAGGCTTTCCAGATTCAACTCAAGCTATTGAAATGTCAGAGAAAGACAAGGGAATCTGCTTTCATCTGGGAGGAAAACTTTGAAAAGCAGTAGAAAGCTCTTGCATTCACCCATCCCCAGACAGCAACAAACCGAGCAATACTGACAGGAAAGAACATGATAAGGAGCTGCTGTAGAAATCTGAGGGTAAAAACATTTACAGCTTTGCAGAGCTGAAAAAGCCTCCAACCATAAAGGGCTCTGAGCATCCCGACATCAAGTCTTTTTACAGCTCCTGGGAATGAAGCACTGTAGGAGTCCTGTCCTCTTGCTGTGCTCCAGGAAGACAGGCTGTGAAGAAGAAAAACCCAACACCCATGGCAGCTGATAATGTGCGTTTAATCTGGGATATAATAGTGGTGAGAGAACAGTGCTAGATACCAGATACAGGCCACTCTGGGATGACAAATGGCTTTTCTGTGTCTTTTCCGAAAGGTGATGTCTTCATGAAAGAATCAGGCAGACATACTGGCAAGGGAGTAAGTGAAGTGAAGCTTAAGGCAAAGGCAAAAGAAGCTGAACACAGCCATTATATTCATTGGCCTTGGCTGCTTATAGAGTATATGCAGGGTAGAGAGGAAAGATACTAACTGAAAATTGAATCTCCTAAGAAAATTTCTTCAATTTGTTCAGCTGCCTTATTGCGTTGTTGGCTTGTTTTGGATACTGATAAAGAGAGGAGATGTTCTTTTTCCAAATTGAGTTGGATAAAGCTTTTTTTTTTTTTTGAGGAAGAGAAAATTTAGCCATTTGTAGGGATTTGCACCAAATGCTGTTAATTCACCTGGCCAGGGTTGGGTGAATGAAAGTAAGCGTCTTCCCTCCTGCATAAATATCAATTAAATGTTCTGTTTCAAGAAAGTTGAAATCTTCCCTTAGGAAGAAAATCTTTATTATCTTTTAAACTCAGTTTTTGACTGTCACTTTTGAAATGTCGTCTTTCAGTAAAATATGGATAAATAATGAAAAAAAATTGTAAAATTTTTGTCCCATCCTTCTTCACACACAACCAGAAACACTTCATTCTGAAGCCAAACAATTTTAGTTCAGACCTAAATAATGTTTTTCCTTTTTTCAGCTGAATAATATAGAAAATATTGATTTCTTTTCAACCTTTTCCATGTTTTGTTCTCTTTCCTTTGCTTTCTAATATTTTTTTAAGATGAACTACCATATAGAATAAATCACAGCTCAGCTCTCATTCCAGGTTTTAAGGTTAGCTGACATTTTATTGTCAAGTAAGTCTAAGTTCACTAAGATTGAAGTTCATTGGAAATAGGCATTGAAGTTCTTATTGGACTCTGTTATTTTAAATAGGCAGTACTCTTTGAAAGAAATAATCCTGGATAACTGAAAGGCAAAATTCATTATATATAAGGAAAAAAACCCAACTATAAGATAAAGGAAGAGAGTCCCCAGATTTAATTTGATGCTTGATTTTTATTTCCTCTCTTTGTGGAAGAAAAGTCCAGCTCTGTTGGTTGCACTGGGTTTATTAGCAGCAAAACCCAAACCCTGGTTTCTTAAGAGTTTGCTTTGGAGGTGGAGTTTGTTGTTTGTTCATGGATCCCTTAATGTCTAATAAAAGCTGGTGCTCATATACCACAGCATGTAGTGTGATAGGGGCTCTTTCCTCTACCTAGCCATGCACTTTGACAATATTTGTAGAAATTCAGTGCCTTGAGACCTCTGCCAGATTTGGTGACATGACCTACTGGCTTCATATCAAGGGGTGCACATAACTTTCTTCAGAGATAGCTGCCTGGTTTCCTAATTGAGAAATACTGATTTTGGGAAGTGGTAAGTGAATGTTGAATGATGTGGGAGGTGAAACCCTTGCAGTTAAAAGGAAAAGAGCTCTGAGGCTGCACCACCTGCAGGTAGAAATCTAAGCCAGTATATTGCTTTTAATCACACATTGGAAAACCTTTTTTATTCCTCTCTGCAAGAAGCTCAGGGAGGCTAGTTCCCTAGCTTTAACACTTACTGTTAGATGCATGAAATGAAGCAGTGTAAATCCCCTGAAAATTTACCATTTGTCTAACTTTGTGTAGAAGATGGAATTTTATTGGGCAGAATTAATGAATATTTTTCTTCTAGGAGCATTTCAAAATATGTGTTCCTCTGTCAGCAATTTTCCTGTTTTCCCCTTGATGAGGCACATGTCTCAATAAATAGCTTGTTCATGTGGTGATTGTTGATTTTTTTTTTTTTTTTTAAATACTTACCTGTCATCTTTCAAAAAGCCACAGAAGTTCTGAACTAAAGGCTATGCTTTACTTCTCTGGCATCCCCATCTGAGGAGGAGATGAGCCTTTCTGGGAGGTGAGCATTGCAGAAGGTACGAGCTAAGCATTGTCAGGACAGCATATTTCTTTGACTGGTCTTTGCTTAGATAAACCCACAGCAATGTCTCTATGTTCGTGTCTGTGTGCACATGTTTGAGTAAGCAGTAAGAAAAAAAAGCAAATCCAAAAGACTGCCCGCATTCCTTCCCCTGGAGAGGGGTGATGGCAGATGTTAGTTATTTGTCCTCCTGGAAGGGATGAGCTGACTGTGGGTACAGAATCTTCTCATTTCCATGGTAATGAAAGTGTTCTAGAAAATTTGCTTTAAATCATATAGTTGGAGAGTACCTTTTATTTTAGATTTCCTGGGAAAGGTTTCATTAAGCAGATTATTTTGACACTTGCTTTTGTTGCTGTCTGTATTACCATATCAAAGAACCACTCACCACACTGTGCAAAAGAAAACAGCAGTATTATATGCGGTCATACAGCGTTTATATTAATTGTTTGCAATGGCTAGTGTTCTAACTTAATTTCAGGACCATTTTCTATTTGGATACATTTTTGAAGAAGTGCTGAATAATTTACAAAATTCAATTCTAATTAATGTGAAAAAACACCAGGAATCTAAACCTGTGGTACTAGCTATTCTTTTGTGTCGTATATTAGTCTGACAAGCTCTTACAGAGATTCCTCTGCAAACCTCTCTGCTGTTTAAATGTTATAAAAAATTCTAAGAAGCATTCCTCAACTTCAAGTGTATTTTTCCATTAAAAAAGACTTTGGTTCATATCATGAAATGTACAAGCTAACATTAACTGAAGATCATGTTTTTGAAATTTTTCTACTTTTGGGGTATTTTGTACAGCTCAGATTATGAATGATATTGCTGGTTACAAGTGTCAGCTTGGAAATATCTCCAGCTATACACTTAATGTTCATATAAAATAATTTCAGGGGCCAATGTTAGCTCTTACAGTGTATGAAGTAATTCCTTTTTCTCCATTCCCAATCCTGCCTGTTTGAGTAAATGTTGCTTGTGCCCAACATGTGAGAATGGCCTTTTGACATCAGATTGAGATCAAAAGTCACCTCTTTCTTCTGTCAAAGTTTTCTTTGGATGAATCATTTAATCTCCTCAGTGTGTTAGCTCCCCCCTTGCAGATAACATTGTATGATTTATCTTTTATGTTTTTTTCAGTTAAAAAGTGTAAACTAGTGGCTGCTTCAAAAATATTTTTAAAAAGCTGAACCCCATGGAAATGCAGACTTTGCCTTTCTTTTGTCACTACCATTGACATCAAAGCTTCTCTTCTTTCACATGTATACATGAAATATTACTGAAATGTAGTATGTGCTGAAACGAAAAATGTACTGAAAGATGTATTTGAAATATGGGTATGTCTCTGCTGCTCCTTCCTCCTCAGGGAGAGGACTCCTCGTACTCTGCCCCTGCTCCAGTGTGGGTCTATCCTTTCCATGGGGTGCAGTCCTTCAGGAACAGACTGCTCCAGCGTGGGCTTCCCACAGGGTTACAGGCTCCTTTGGGCACCCCCTGCTCTGGCGTGGGGTCTTCGCCTGGCTGCAGGTGGAGATCTGCTCCCCCATGGGCCTCCCTGGGCTGCAGGGGGACAGCCTGCCCCACCATGAGCTACACCATGGTCTGAGGGGAATCTCTGCTCCAGTGCCTGGAGCATCTCCTGCCCTCCTGCTGCAGTAGCCTGGGTGTCTGCAGGGCTGTTTTCTCTCACATCCTCTCACTTCTCTCTGGCTACTGTTCTGCAGCAGGGTTTTTTTCTTTCTTAAATATGTTGTCACAGAGGTGCTACCATTGTCGCTGATGGGCTTGGCCTTGGCCAGCAATGAGCCTGCCTTGGAGCTGACTGGCATGGGCTCTAGCAGAGGACACAAGGAAAGCTTCTAGCAGCTTCTCACAGAAGCTACCCCTGTAGCCCCCCCCAAATCTTGCTGCTCAAATGCAATATGCAGTTAAAAAAAATAGAGCAGGAATTATTGATTTTTTTAAAATCTGTTTATAGGGAAAACAAATTTCAAAATAATGTGATTTGCTGCACTTTGGTGCATCTTAGTTGTCAAGTACACTTCTGTAAAATGGAAACATGCAGTATGAAGGTGTCACCTTGGAGCTAATGTGAAGCACTGCAGGATGTTTAGCAGATGGCATGATATAAAGACCAATGTTTGGCTTCAACTCTGCCAGCTTGGGTGAGCAACTTTGCTTTCTCCATGCTTTAGTATGCTCTCATAGCTCCTTAGGAAAAGGTTTACTTTTTCTTCCATGTTTGTACAGTGCAGATCAACCTAATATCTGTTTTAATTTGTAGTGCCCAGGTGCTAATGGAGGAGAATAATAAAAGAGTAACAAATTAAAATGACACATGGTACTGTTATTGGTGTAATTCACAGTACTGGAGAGAAGTCAAAAGGAAATATTGGTGCTATATAAATAATTGATTTTGTAATCTTCATACCAGTTGTCCTCTCATGAAGTAGTAGTTTAGGGAGTGATGTCATTTCATGTCTTTGTGAACACAGGTTTTCACAATGTGTAACCAGAGAAACAGAATCACTCTGCATCTTTGACAGTAGAGTTTTGAAGTACCACTGAAGTCGCTGTTAGCACAAAGATGGTTCATAGTAGGTGGTAAAGAACTACTCTAGTATCGTTCAGTTTACAGAGACAGTAGAGTAGTATCTCTGAGATGTTGCCTAAGAGGAATAAGAGCAAAAATCTCTGCAACACTGCTGTGATCTCCATGCATATTATCTGTCTCAAATTCCATTGAAGACACACAATGATCCATGGGACAACACAAGATATATTGCCTTTCCATGGCTGTACTCCAAAGGATTCTGTGGCTCAGTAACTTCTGCTTTGAATGCTGCCTTTAAAGGCCTGAAAATTTATTTGGCATTAATCATACATCATTTAGAGCTGAAAAATGTAGTGGTTATGGGTGTAACTGTGCTCTGCTAAATTTGAGAATCCTCCATTGCCCTCCATACCAGAGAGCTCTTGAAATTCTCAGTTTTAAACTGTGCTGCATCCATGATACAAAACAACCAAAGCCAGACACTACAAATAAAATGCTCCATGCAAAAGTGAGTGCTGAATTTTCTGGGATAAACAAGTAGCAGAAAACCAACCTGTAGGAATACAAACCAATTGCAGCTTTAGTATTGAAATGACCAAAATTTTGCCAATTTCAAGTGCAGCTGTGCTATTTAAGGTCGGTTAGATTAAAAGAAAAGTATTTTCTTTAACGCATAGTTCTGCAAACATTAGAATACTGTAATAAATAAATAAATAAACAAGCCCAGCCAGGGAGCACAGTTGCCACTTAATGTGGTAGTGTATTAAAGTTTACAGTTACTTCTTTTACACTCTGGGGTGCCATGTGTCAGCCCACTGGAGAAGGAACTGCAGAGGCTGATTCACTGATGTATGGGACGACATCTGTGCTCGCTGGCTTGCATTAGAGATAATCGAAAAGAGTTTGACTTGCCTTACCAGCACTTGGCTGATATGGGGTTACACAGCTTTAGCTTGTTGGCTTTTTTACCTGTTTGTGTTGGATGTTATGATTCAGCACTGGCTGACTTTTTTTTGTTTTGGGATTGCCGTTTTCCTGGGCAGGGTACGCGGTGTGAAATGTCTTTGGCCATTTCTGTAACCTGCAGAGGAAGAGCTCTGCATTACACACATTCAGCTGAAAGAGAAATACAGGGATAACTCATAGGTGGGAAAAGGTGGCAGCTTGTCAGAGCACCAGCTGCTTCATGTGAGGTTAGGTTGGGTATAAGGGTAAGAAAGCTAATTCTCCAGGGATCCTGCTAATGTAAGATTCTCTGGGTCATTTTCTTTTCAAGCTGAGGCTATATATTAAGCACTGTCAGTCCAGCCATCACACGGTGTATGTGCCGTGCGAGCTGCTAAGGGGCACAAGCAGTTCAAAAGGCACAGGTTGGTGTCCTCTGATGCAGGGGAAATGGGTTTGTTATAGTAATTAATATTGCAAAAATACCAGAGACATGTGCTTGCTTTGGGTTAGTGCCATACTATTGCTTCATATTCCATTCTTGTTTGTGACTAAACTCCACTTTATGTGTATGTTTATTTCAAGAATTCTATGAAATATGCACTAAGCTTTCTAAATATGCGGATGCATATTTCTGGATCCCTGATGGCTTTGGCCTCTGAACTGTCAGACAGGTATTTGGGGGAAAATTTAAATCATTTCAGTTCTTCCATTTCAATTTATTTTAGTGTAGATAACTGTAGGATTTCTCAGGCTAGGAAAGATATTAAAGAGGAGGAGTGTTATTTTTGCTATTTTTAAAAATTAGCTTCCAACTGTCATTGCTGCTCACACGGCACATACATCTCAAAGCTTCAGTGTGACACTTCTTGCTTTGGTCTAGATCATCTACCAAAAACTTCCCAGCCTTTGTGATAGCTAGTCCTCTGTGAAAAGTTTTAAGAGACATTTATAACAAAAATCTGTGTTTCCTTTTGCCTAATTTGACCATAATCATAACCTATCCACATGTACTTCTATAATCCATTTACTGGATTACTGTTTTAAGTTGAACACATGACATTAAGGAAATACCTTAAGGTAACCTGCATCTGACTCAACACAGAGAAATAGCCAGCCCTGAGAGACCCTCATCAGATAAACCAGTCCCAATCCTGTCTGGTCATTCCAGTTAACGTCTCTCTCTCTGAGCCTGCTTTACAGTCCAGAAAACTGTTTATGTGCTAGTTTGATTACCCAAAATCTGGTAGTTCTACTTTTGAAATACATTATCAAAGTTTGAGATTTATGGGTAAGTGCTAAATGATGATTTTTGAACTGGACACAGGACAAACAAGCTGCAGAGACCCATATTTTTGGCTGAGAATTCTACTGATGTGATAGCAATCAAAGTACCATCTAGTGCCCATCTTGATGGATACTTGCATGGCACAGGCAAATGTCAGCGTGGGGTTCACAGCCAAAACACCTTTAGCTTACAAGAGCAAAAAGCCTAGTAGTCTCACCCTTTATTCTAAACTGGGCTGAATGTGGAATGAATTTCAGGGACAGAAAAATACATGTACATTAGTGCTCAAACTATCACTGGAAACAGTATAGTAATGTGTGTGCTGTGCTTTGCAGAGCCCCTCTAAAGGGCTGTGTGCACCTCAGGTAAAGAAAGTGGAGAAACAGCTCCTGGTGGTTTTGGGAGACAGGATACAATATTGTAGGCTTAATGTTCAACTCTGATGAAAATGAAAACTGATTATGTGAAAAGAGAATTTTGCTGTAGCGAGTTTTGGTGGGGTTGGGGGTGATGTATTTACTGACAGAAGACAAGACAGAAAAAGCAGAATGTGCCTCACATTTATTTATAATAATATAAACCAAGGGACTTAAGGGACTTTCAGGTCACTCATGCAAGTCCTCTCTATTGCATTCTTCCAGGCTTGTGGGTTTTGTTTTCTCTTTTAGAAGATTAGGAAACATAAGGAAAAGCAGAAGCCTGCAAATCAGAGATTTTGTGGTACCATCACCTGTCCTCGGAACATAGCTCTGCCCTTGATGACTTCACTGGAAGCTGAGTGTGTGAAAAAGGGGTTCCAGTTGTTACAAATTCTATGCTAGTATAGGCAGGCATAGCTATTCCTATATTTTTATATATTTCTTAAAAGAAAATAAAATTGCAGCACTGTCTTCTATTAAATAGACCATTATTTTAGAAGAACGATAGCCCCTCATTTTTTTTTTGAGAAACACATCAGATGCAAACAGCAAATAGGTATTTAAATCCCTGACAACATCAACAAATCAAGCGTGATACATCTCAGTGCAGTTTTCTCCTGCATGTAACTGTGTCCGGTTTTCTGCCTACAAAAGATGAAAAGCAGAAAAACAAAGGCAGTACGAGGCTTTCTTAAAGGATATGTTCCAGAGGAAGAAGGGAAATGCAGGATTGCACCAGTTTGCTCTCCCCCAAGTACTGGGTGTTTCTTGTCTTTGTAATTAATGATGTGGAGAGCTCTGGTTTGTTTTGGCTGATTCTAGAGCTCTAGACTCACCTGACAGTGGAAATCCTTACAAATTGAACAAAAGCAGCAGCTCCTCTGGCTAGGAGCAATAAGACACATATTAGCTCTATCAGGTGGTACTTGACACATTTTTGAGGTTCCTAAATTAAAAACAATTGAAATACTGAAAGGTAAATCTAGAACTAAAATATGTTTCTTTAAACTGCTTAAATAGGATAGTTTAGGCCTTTGTATTTTTTTCAAACTCTTTCATACTTGGAATCATGGATGGAAATATTTTTTCCTCTTGGCAACAGAGCCTGTGACTAAAAGCCCTACATTTCCCTTCACAGCACAGGCCTGTCTCATTTCCTCTTTGCTTCTCAGGAAGCTCTTGTTCAAAACATCTAGAGCAGCTGGTATCTCTTACCACAGAGGACTTGCTTACTTGACTGTAGATGACAGAGGCATAATCAGTTTTTTGCTTTCCTAGTTTTTTTCTGCAGAAAACAAAAGCATGATTTAGAGAACTTTCCCCTGCACTGAGAAATGTAAACTCTTGTAGTGTGCCATATGTCTTAAAAAAAAAAAAAGTGCTTTTTGCAAAAGATAATCCCCTGTGGTGCCAGGAGCAGTGATAGGAGGTCTGTTTGGTGGTTCTGTTTCTACCTTTGGTTCAGTCCTATAACTGACAATGCATGTGCTTGAGAGAGGTCTCCAGTGACCTGGAAAAGCAGAAGCTCTTTATTATAGCCCACAGTGAGCTTTATGAGTCCTGCAAGATGGAGGCATGCAAGAGAGCCTTTTGGAGAGCTGTATGTTGGTCTCTTACTATGTAGCTTACTTCTACGCACACATATATAAAAATATATGTAATATATCTTGCATCTGTTAGAGTGTTTCTGTCCCAGCATTTAGTTGCTGTTCTTCAAATTCAGAAGCTTGGCATTTTAAGACTTCAACCTTAAACTTGAAATACGAGTCAATCATATGGAAGTCTTCAAGGTTACTAATAGACTGTACTCAGTGTGAACAGTAACAGTAGATTGTCACCCAGTCAGGAAATTTGCCTTACAAGAAAAATTGACCCCAATTCTCACTTACTCACATCAATATAAATCAGGATTGACTTCAATTAAGTAAGGAGAGTTATGTTTGTGAAAATTGCCATGAGAAGACAATGAGATCTGCTTTATTTACTTTTGGAACAACTGAATGTTTGAAATGGGCATTTTTGGATATATATGCTCTAATAGGATTTTAAATTGTCAGAATGAGTTAAAATCACTGCATTTACTAAGCATAGGATGTTTGTAATGGTGCACTTATTTTCTTAGTGCCGTATGTTCCTCCTTATATAAAAACAAAACATTAAGATCATCAAACCAGTTACTACAAAATGTGGCTGCTACTTATATTTGTATATAAACATATTTTGTGCAAGCCAGATAAGAATAACAAACATGGGTAATAAACCTAATATGAAAGCGGTTGTTAATATACCATGAAAATTAGTGCGTGTATCTTGAAATGGAAAGTTATTGCAAAATCTCTAGGGAAGCAAATACATATAGCTCAAAAATTCAGTCTGAGCTTTACCAGGTCCTCTGCTCTTCTTGATAAAGGTTTTTTTTCTTCCCCACCCAGTTGTCTTCTGCTTCACCTCCATTAGGCATCCCACATGCTGTGGGAGGTGAAGGGAAGAATGGTTTTGTCAGAACCAACTTACCATTTCTCAGATGATGTCCCTGATACCTTGGGCTGCATTTTGGTACATGGTGGAAGGATGTAGTTCCTGGAGGACTTCAGTATTCCCTGTATTTTTCCAGACGAGGAAATTGAGTTGCTCAGATCAAAGAACAGCAGGCCTTGTAAAGAAGGTGTTAGGAAGAAGGGGTAATTTGGGCTGATTTATACCACAGTTCTATTAGAAACATTAACCTATGCTACCTCAGCAGTGTGAATAAATTGCTGCTCAAGCTGGGGCTAATATGTCAGTATGAATCCTCCCTGCCCATGTTTTAAATCTTCTATATTTTGTACTTGTGAACTAGAATACCCTGAAGGGGCTGGAGGTTTCCATAATGTGGCCGTCTGAGAACCTATGGGATCCCTAGCACCCCAAACCCAGGGAGGGTGGGTACTGCCATGGCCCCACTGCCCCTCCACGGGGCACGCCAGGGCTGCACAGCCTCATGAGCAAGACCAGCCATGTGAGGCACCTGGAAGATGCTCTCCAGAGCAGTGTTCATGTAGACAGTAAGGAAAAAGTAGGGCTGTGCTCACTGAGTGTCTCTACTGTCTGTCAGGCAGAGCCTAATGAAGTCAGCAAAAGTTATAAAGCACCTTTTCAGGACGCTGTCAAATCAGTCATTGCTGCCTTTTGCAGTCCACAGCTACTGAATTGATTTTACTTGGTTCCAGTCAGCTTTTTTATCAAGGGGCGTTCAGGAAAAAATAGGGTGCTAGCTTTGGTTGCGCTAGACCATGTGGTGCTTTAGATACCGGGGCACTAGTAAGAAATATAATTCTCCCTGGGAATGAGGAATACCTCTCTGAAACGGTGATAATTTTTTGTCAGGATTCATGTAAGGTCCATTTCTGAATTCTGCCCATGTTTTTAATGATCCTGATCCACCGTGTAACGTCATGTGTCATGTCTCCAGAGGTGGATGTGCTGTCACAGGCATGGGGAACTGAGGAAGTTGCTGTGGAGACACTAATTTCTGTTACATTTTTATGATCAATATGCGCCTCTCAGTATCCCCATGCCCTGTCCTAAATCTTTTAGGACTATAATAGATGCCTAGTAGAGATATAGTCCAGGGTTGATACAGGATGTACTTTTTTCCTCCCTACTCCCCCATTAATAATAATAACAACCTGTCAGCACAAGGCATTTCGGAATTTCTTCTTTATTTCCTTTAGATTTTCCAATTCTGTGGTTTCATCTTTGAAGCCATTTTTTCAACTACGAACTACCCAAATATATGTGACTAGCAGTATCTGTGCTGGAAAGTAAAAAGAAAGACTGAATGTGAAGGGATGAATATCCATTTCCTCAGTGATTCTAGCACTGATCCTCTAAAACTGTGATGTACCACGTGCACGAGGATGTAACAGATCTTGGGTGCTTAATGATAATTACATATAAAAATCTGCATAGCCAGATGGTGTTCACAGCAAATTCATGAACAAAGACTGTTTTCTTTCATCTCTAGTTGTAAAAAAGCCCCAAACAACAACAAAAAAATAATTAATGAAGTCTGAATGGCAGACTGACTCTCTGTCCATCATTTTGCCCAGTTGTTCCACTTCTGTTTCTTATACTTCACCAAATATTGGCTCTTGTCTTCCCCAGTAGTAATTGATTTGGCTGATTTGACTTCTGCTGGTCCATCCTAGTTATTTTAATACAGTGTTTTAAGTGAGGAGAAGGGAAGCCTGACAATCCCTATATGGATATATGGATATATGGGCTTGAAATCTCTTTGGGGTCTTGACTTAGTCTTCTTTAAGCACAAGTTGTGATCTATTTTGTTTTGTTAGGCTGACATAACTTTCCTTCTTTTGTTTGCTATGTAGTGGGTTCCTCTAACAGCTGCTTCATGCCAACTCAGGAAAATAAATTCCTTCCTAGAAGGCAGGGTGTTGAGAGACCTGCATGATGCTGCTGAAACAGAGACTGCAGACTGTACAGTACAGACTCATTTCAAAAGAGAAAAAAAAAAGTTATGTTTGCACTAATTTGTGTTTTCCATTGTTAAGCACTTCCTTGGTTTTGTCAGTGGTGCAACAGAAATCAAAGACAACAACAACAAAGAGTGATTTCTGTAGTTATGTCTAGTCAACCTGAAGGTGCTGGTTTAGTGGGAAAAGAATAAATTGGTTTTGTTTCCAACAGTTAAGGTGACATAATATGTTTTCCTTATTTCGCCTGGCTGGTTGCATACAATATTGCTTTTAAAATTAATATTGACATTTAATGTCTATGGAAACAGCTATCAGTATGGCAACTGACAGAGTAACTATGATGTTCTGGTAAATAAAACTCAGAGTGGTATTTTCTGCTGTGGGCTAGTTCCTCAGCACTCTGACCTTGATACCGGATAGAGCAGGTGTAGGTTAGCCTATATATCATCCATCATTCTCATGTGCACTTAAGAAAACTTCTCTCAGAAGAGAGACACCTTTTTAATTTTTTATTTTTCCCTGAGGCTTAAGTTACCCAGTGTTATATCAACAGTTACAACAGATATACAGATCCTGGTATACAGGACCTAGCTCATGAGGGTACAGCAAATAAAACTGAGTGACTGGGCATAAACTGGCAGATGAAATTCAGCATGAGCAAATGTGAAGATGGGAAGCAAACATTACCTTTGATTTATCTGTGTGTGTGTTAATTAAAACCTCCTGCTCCTTAGTGTCCTTCTTGGGCCTGTATAGAGGGCTCTGAAGGGGAAGACAGGCATGCATCTGCCATTTGAATTGGGCTCCTGGCCTGGGAAGAGACTGTCTAGTGGGATGAGAAGAACTTGAAAGCAAAAACCTGATTTTAGGGTGGAATGAGTCTGATAGGGTTTGGAGCTTCAAGAGTGTATGCTGAGCTCTCTCTGCTGCTGCTCAAGCTATAGGAGCATTCAAACCTTGCAGATTGCTGTCCTATACCCTACAGCCATCTTCCATATTGCTTGTAAAGGATATGACCTGGATTTGCTATACGTCACTGTCTGTCTGTTGTGGAAGCAAGTATAAGATCTGCAGGTGTGGCGGATAAGTATAAGATCTGCAGGTGTGGTGGCTGAGCTGTAGGATCTGCAAGTGTGGAGACTTCGGTTTGGGACCAATGAGAAAAGGGATAAATAGCAAGGGGAATCACTCTGAAGGTGCCTGTGCAGGAACATGGAGTCCCTGCCTTCTGCAACATGCCTGAAATGCCATACTTGCCTTTGCTGCTACATGCTTTCATTGCCACATCTGTCCTTCTCTTGCTTTCAGGATGTATCTGCTGAGTCCTGTACTCTCTGATCCAAAACTGACTGACCCTGGTGGGAATATTTGCTATCATAAAGGGAAAAGGGATTTGCATATTCACAAAAAAAAAAAAAAGGAAGTACAGGCTTCTAGGCTGGTTATGAAGAATAATTCCGATGGTTAGAAGAAAAAATCTTATTGGTTAGCTGAGGAGACAAGCAGTATTTTCACATCTGCTATGTCTTCTGTCTACAGGTATTGCACAGTAGTTGAACTACAACTCAATGACTCATAAAGCTAAACTTCAAAAAGGAAATTGCACTAGTTCTTAATAATTTAATAGAAGAATTTTCAAATCTTATTGCATTTATGAATTAAAAATTCTGGACACTGAGGAAAAAGCTATTGGCATTACATAGATTTAAATTTATACTCCAGTATTCTTCATGAAACCTACTACAACACTATGTTTTCTCCTTCAGGCACCTTAGTGGCAGCTTTCAGTTTCACCATCAGGTTAGAGGGCAATATCCTTAATAATATCAATCTTGGCTCTTAAATGAAATATAGAGGGATATATAGAGATTTTCAGCATCTCAAGTGTGAATTGAAGGAGGACTGAACAAAGAAAACTGTAGACAACCTGTTTCCAGGAGAATGTGTTTTCAGACTTTCAAAGAACAGAAAGTTAAGTCTTAGAATTACCTAAATGCCTATGTTCAGTGCTGGTTTTTTTACTTACTTTTTGTACTCACTACATCAAAATGGTAGGTGTAAAATGTAAGTTCTGAATTACTGTGTTGAATAAATGAGCATTTCACACCTTCCCATGAGTCCTCAACTGAGCATCTGTGTGATGAGGGTTCAGCCTGACTGCAGCATCTTGCAGAGACCTAGCGCAGCTTGGCCGGCTCTGAGGTGGAGTCCATGAGGATGCAGTGATGTGCCAGTGCCACACTTGAACAAGCTCACGAAGCTGTCCTAAAGCACAGTGTCTTTGGATGAAGCCTGGCAGGTGTTCAGATAACTTGAGTGCAGGTAGGACAAATACAGAGCTGCGAAAAAAATTGCACAGACACATTTTGAAGTTAGATTTGTGTTCAAGTTCAGGTGGATTTTACTTTACTTGCTTAAAAATCTTTCATCTGGGAGCTAGAGATTGGATGCAGCTATATTCAAGAAAGGCCTTTTTTATGCTAACACATTAAGGCAGATTAGGAATAAGGATAAAATATGACAGTTCTCCGGAAAGGAACTCTGTATGTATGGACTGTATTGTTTGGTGGCTCTGCTTGTGGTTTGAACTACACCCTGAAATCTGTACTTGCGCTTTGCTTCATATTGGGTCCTGGTCTATCATAAAGCAGCACATTCCCACTGCTTCTTTTCAAGCTCTTGCTGACAGTTACAAGAATAGTTCAGAGCTGCTCTGAGCAAGGGATGCTTTTCTGAAGGAGTTTCTTTCTGTGGGAAGTTTCGCAGGCAGACGCTGCAGCCTCAAGAAAGGACGTCTAAGGTACAGTAATTCATGCAAAAAAAAAAAAAAAAAATTCACACGGATATTTTTGAAAACGTATGAAAAATATATGTGCAATATGTCACCTTTCCAGGCAGGGTGCCAGTGTACTCAGTTCTTCTGGGCTTTTGTCTCCTGAAGAACATCATAAATTAGAACAGCAAAGGCAAAACAAGAAAAAAAGGAAGAGGAAAAAGGGAGGGAAAAGAAGGGGAAGGAGGCTATTTTTTTTTTTTTTTGCATCTTAGTCTTATACATGCCCCTGTTCATAAAAC
The DNA here is from genome assembly GCF_000687185.1 of Egretta garzetta. NCBI lineage: Eukaryota > Metazoa > Chordata > Aves > Pelecaniformes > Ardeidae > Egretta > Egretta garzetta. The sequence goes on along the minus strand of NW_009259114.1, from coordinate 352,119 downwards.
TGAGAGTCTGACTTCTCTTTTCTCAAGGCTACACTGTGCTCTTCCTTGGTGTGGAGTATATGATCAGGCACTTTGCTAAGGATTAAATATGTGCAGCTGAATTGAGTTTTCCTTCATGTTGATTCTAATCTAGTTGCAGTCATGGTACATGTTAATCGCAACCTGGCTACTGTGCAAGGTCTTGGCATGCTTTGCGTGTGGGGGAATTCATCTGGAGATGGTTCTCATGTAGTTAATTTTCACAGTCTGGGCTTTTTTTGTTCTGTAAGAGTGTGCAACTGTTGGAGTTGGATGCAGAAACTTGCTCAGAAATTGTTGGAGTGAAGTTAATACCTGCAGGAAACATCCTACTGACAGAGGTTGTCCAGCCCTTTTCCAGTATAGAAGACTCTTTAAAATTTTTATAAATTATGTCTAATGTCTTTGACTTTCATAGAAGGCGTTTGATATTAAACTGGAAGCCCATGGGTTTACAGAAAAGCCACAGTTCCTTCTCCTGTGTATTCCAGTTAACTGGGTTATAAGCTATTACAAGTTGCTGTTTCTCTTCCACATTCTTGTATTCCCCAAGAAAATTATGGTATCTAACCTAATTAATATATGAATATGAAACACTCTGAAGAGCTAAAACTTAATTTAGTCTAAGTAGCAGCAGTAACACTTCATGCTCCATAAAGCACACAGCACAGAACCAGAGCAGCAATCCCAGTTTGAGGGGGAGCTGCTGGGCTCTGGTCCCATCCCTACACTTCCTGCCCAATGCACCTGTCCCCACCAGTCTGGCACCTGCAAGATCCTCCAGTGGCAGTGGGGACAGCTGAACTGAAAGAAATAGCTCAGGAAATATAATTGTAATAACATGAGCTGATTGTTTATTAATTTCTCACTTAAAATCACGGTATTGTAGATTGAGAGCCAATGGATTTGTCATCATGCCCTCAAAAGTCAGAAATTACTAGATTTATGGTTGCCCACTCAACCTTAATTCTTCCCCCAGCATTTCTGATCCCATCTCTAGCTCCACAGTGATATCCCATGTTTGTGGTGCTACTTGCAGTAGAGAAGTTGTATGTAGAAACAGATAGAGGAAAGATTTCTTGGGCCTCTCTAATTCTGGCATGTGCTAACTTTCAATTGGTTGACTTTGCTGCGTCCTTTAATGGAGCTATTTTTGTGTGTGTGTATGAATTAAAAATAGCTCTATAGAAATAACTTTAAAACCCTGGAGTATTTAATAGCAAGCAATTCCTTTCCATAAAAAATTTATAACAACTTATAAAATGTAATCAACAGAGAATTGTGCCCCCGCTTTTGAATTCTTTAGGTGGTTTTAAAAATAATACTTTAAGGATGTTGGAAATGGCAGCATGAAGCGTTTCTTTCCTGTTGAATAGCCACTAAAATAAATTATTCTGACTGTATTAAAAATATTAAAAGCTATTGCTTATACTTGAGCTGTGTGGAAGCACCTTCGCTTGATGGCATAATTGCTTTGACATATATAAACATAATTTATTTTACTGAGATTTAAACACCAAAGTTCTTCCAAATGGGGTCTTAATGATGTACTGTTTTACTATGCTTACAGTCAGAGGTGTTAATCTTGGGTCAGTTTATGAGAAATATTAAATAATAGGGGTTTATCTTGCCTGTATTTGATGATGGGTTTTTTTTCAGCAAGCAATAAACACCATAGTAGAGGCCCAGTATAAGGATGATGTGAAGAAATATTTTTTTAAAAATAGCATTTAAAAAATATATAAATTGTAAAAGGGTTATAGGTTGTGGAATACATTTTAAAATGCTGTTTAGATAGTAGGCAAAATACTAAATCTGCTGTAACCTGATAAAACTTGGTTTAAAGAACTTTACATAAACACTGGAGATGGTAAAAATGTCAACTGTTCTTAATAGTTTTAGGGAAATTAGGATATATTTCCCTAACGAATATTTTTCTAGGAAAATTGTGGATGACTTTTTCGAGATATCAAAAGGCAAAAAACTCTATCCAGTTTTAATTTCTTCATAATGAAGCTCAAAAGGGGCAACCAGAATGAAAATAACCATTAAAAATATATGGGACCCAAAGCCATTGCTCAAGAGCTAAATAAATAAATAAATGATGTTTTTGTTTAAAATCTCTTTATTAGGCTTGCATGCCACAAGAGTGTCATCTTTGTCAAACAGAGCAGTTGGGTCTGTTGGCCAGAACCAATCCTGGCATTACACTCCCATTTCTTTGTGGAGAGCTACAGCGTAAATCCATAGCAATATAACGGATTCTCACAGCTCTGATGTCTGATTATATGGTGTGCTGCAAATATTATATTGACACTATGCTTAAACAAGGTAACAGAATAAAGTTGTAATATTAAATCAAACGTAGATAACCAACACAAATACTCATCCATAACAAAATATTGTATTTCCCCTTACATGCACAACTTTCTTGCTTTCATAACATGCATATTTGTAAATAATGAATACTAATGAACAAATGCTAATTACTGTAGATCAAAACAAGCCTTTGAAAGTTTAAAAGTAGATTTTAAGTAGAGCTTGTTGGCAGTAATATGCAGCATATTTTAGATAATATTCCTTGTGCAGCTAAACTTTGCAGTGTTACTGGCATTCTTTTCCTGACATCTATTGCTGCCTTAATTCAATGAGCTTAGGGATAATTTACATGCTGTATGTATCTGAGGTGGGTTAGAAAAATATGTTCAGGCAGTCTTGACCTGTGTAGGGTTCTGAGGAAATGCCACATTTGGGGGCATAAATGAATGGTTCAATACCAAGACTTGACGAACTGGTACTTGTTCCTCTTACACTTCTCTCTGGGAAGGGAAATGATGCTTCAATCCACACTCTTTTTTTTTTTCTCCTCAAAATTTGCTTGCTTTCCCTTAAAAAAAAAAAAAAAAATCACAAATCCCCACCTAAGGTTAAAGAATAAACACGTTTGTCTAGACTCAGTCATCTCAGCTTTGCAGAGCACAATTTCTCCTTAAAGACAGATTCGCATTCCTTTTACAGGCTATTTCAACCTGAATGTATTGCAAACAGGGTCCTACTAACCCTTTGCTGGTTGCAGCACTTTACAGTGTATTGGTGTGAACATACTGCTGACTGGTCCTCCTCCTGAGAACATGAAGGAGAGTCTGCCATAACTCTTATAAGGAAGTTCTTACAAATTATGTATTCTCATTGTCCTCCTTTTGGCTGGGATAAAGTTAATTTTCTTCCTAGTAGCTGGCATAGTGCTGTGTTGTTTTGGATTTAGCGTGAGAGTAATGTTGATAACTCACTGAAGTTTTAGTTGTTGCTAAGTAGTGCTTAGACTTTTCAGTTTCTCATGTTCTGCTCACTGAGAAGGCTGGAGATGCATAAGAAGCTGTGAGGGGGCACAGCCATGACAGCTGACCCAAACTGGCCCAAGGGCTATTCCATACCATGTGACATCATGCTCGATATATAAACTGGAAGGAGCTGGGGGTGGCAGCCACTGCTTGGGGATGGGCTGGGCATCAGTCAGCAGGTAGTGAGCAATTGCATTGTGCATCACTTGCTTTGTATATTCTATTTTTATTATTATTACTAATATTTTATTTCAATTATTAAACAGTTCTTATCTCAACGCACGGGTTTTCTCTTTTACTTTTTTGATTGTCTCCCTCATCCCACTGGAGGAGGGAATGAGCGAGTGGCTGTGTGATGCTCTGTTGCTGGCTGGGGTTAAACCGTGACATTCATTAAACTATTACACTGTAATTATACATATCCAACTACACTGGTCCTGACACACACACCCCAAATATACATTAGGATGCACTTTTCTGTTCTTTTTGGGTTTCTGGTGTTTGCTTGTGGGTAACAAAAGCTTCTTCCATCTCACATTCCAGCAGATTGGTGTCCTGTCACCAATATCAGCAAGATCAGGATTGTGCCACAGCTGTCCTTGGCTGGTTTTATGAGGCCAAAAATAACATCAGCACAATCTAGTGGTGCTAAGATTGTAGCAAGCTATAATGACATATGTTCTGTTGAGAAATTGATGCTGAGATTCTGAACAGGAATGATAATAGTAGTGGTTTGGATGGTGCTGATGGCGGTTGCACAGTAGAAAAGTGCTGCTCTGTATCCTTCAGAAGTCTCTGGGTACATAACTGGCTTGTCACTGTTGGGATGTTGGTTTGCGTTTAGAAATCTCCTTATCAAATGCAAAATTAGTGTAAGTGTTTGTAAGTACAATCTAGGCCAGTTCCCACTGGGTATCATCACAAAACCAAATCACACTGGCAGAGCTGGAACAGATAAAAGATTTGTTCAGAGTAAGGTTTCCATGTACAATGGCAGAGACTGAAGAACCTGTGTGCTACTTAAATATAACACATAAATATAAGAAACCATTGCGAGTCTTCTGCTGCCCTGAAAAGACATAAGTAGAGAGAATGCATTCAACAGACTACATTGACTTAACAGTTAATGGAGACTGGCTATTAATTTGTTATGTGTGTCAATATTATGAATCTGGGCTGCTCTTCCAATGTAGTCCCAAATTCATTCTGTTCAGTGTGGATGAGCCAGGTTTCTATTCTGACTTGAGATAAATCTTCTTGAGCATTAGTTTCTACTCTATAGTGCTTGGAAAACCAGGAAAGTACTTGCTGGACTTTCTACTTGCCAGGCATGTTTACTGCATGCCTCCTTACTGCACAGACCAGAGACTTTTGTTACTCCTCTTCGACCCCCTGTTATTTATACCAGCTAACTATCCAACAGTGCATGGGAGCTTGCACTTTACTTGTAAGCCACTTGCCATCCTGCATGTCAAAAACTAAGAGAAAAAGGAAAAAAAAGTATAAGAATTTTACATCAGAGGGTATTTAAAGAATAATAGGTCACAGAGCTAGTATATCTTGGCTATCATCCCTCTCCTGGATTATTTTAGTGGCTGTGTCTAGCCCTCTACTAGCTGTGCCACGTTGTTATGGTTCAACATAATAATAAAAATGTGCCAATTACCTCTATCCAGAATTTGGAGGGTATATTTAGGAACGATGCATAAATTAGAAGCAAGTCAGTTCATGTTAGAAATAACATAAAAGCCATCTTTATTTTGTTGTGACAAGTATTTCTCATGCAACAGGCCTCCTGGGAGCTGTGGCTTCCCATTCACGTAGCCCCAAAGCTAAGTCAGGCACCTTCGAGCTTCCCCAGGGGAGAGCAATCTCTGGGTTGGGTAAGGCAGCAAGCTATTTGCAGATTGAGTGTAGCAAAATTCTTAGTCGGTTCTGATAGGAACACTCAATGATCTGGTGTCTAAATAAGCTTTAAATTTGTATTTTTTTTCACTTTTCTGCATTCTGTAGTTCTTGCTACTTTCAAAATCTGTTATAAAGTCATTGAGAAGAAGAGGGAATGGTTTTCTTTCTGGCCAAGTATTAAAAGTACCAGCACAATCACTTTTCATAAGTATGTTTCACAATTAACAATCTTTCCAGGGGGTTTTAAAAACTGAATTTAAAACAAAATCTTGCCAGTTGCTTCTCTTCAAGTGCTGATTAGCTGAAATGGGCTCTTCATACACTGAGTCTTAGGAGGAATATTAGGAGGGAAAAGAAGCTGCTTAAAGCAGGTCAACTAGATTAGAAAGTATCTTCTTGGGTTTCATCCATTACCTCTGTTTAACTCTTGCAGGAACTGTATTAATGAAACCCAGGAACTTTCTGACCTAGCAGAGATGTGTAATAGAGAAATAAATAACAAGGAGACCCACTGGGACCCAGTCCTCATCTGTGGTAAATTGGTAAAACTGTCAAAGTTGTACTAAATTATAGTACATGAGGATGTGCTCTTTATACTTTCCCTGCTTGGTGTAGCTAAGTTGTCTTTTTTAAGTAAAAAGGAAGCAATTTATTAGTAAAATGAAGAATACTTTTATATCTATGTGTTTTCCCCTCTGTAAGCAATGGAAAAAAAAAAAAAATTCTGTCCAAAGTAACAAAATAGAACATACAAGAAATGAGCAAACTCGGAGAGAAGAAAAAGGTCTCATCAGCAGTTGTCTCCTTTCCCCTTACTGTACAAAAGGAAACATTACAGCTGAGATGCAGATGGGGGCTATAAAATCCCCAAACCAGGATGCAGACCTGAGATCCATCAGACTTAGTGCTGCATAAATCCTCAAAAAATGCTTGTTGCGGGAAATGGTCCTTCTAGGCATAATGTTTTGATTTCAGCCAAAGTATTGATACAGTATGAAGTTGAGGATATTGCACCAGGATCACTACATCCACAGTTCTATTTCTAAAGCTGTCAGATTTTTAATAGGAGCATGTCTGAAACACAAGCTACAGAGTTACTATGCACAAATTCATGGCTTGCTTCCAAGGCAGATTACTTCTCCCAACATTTGTATCTTTCTTCTCATATAACATAACAACAAAGCATTAATCATGCAAATATCAATATTTAAAGATTATGTGGTTAATACCTGAAAAGCACTTTAGAGATAAAAAAATGCTCTGTACATCTAGATGTAGGATATTTACTCCTTGCCTTACCTTAGCTGGATACAGAAGGGCTGAGAACCAGTTCATGTTATCTGGAAAGGCAGGTACCTGAGACTTCTGACACGAGATATAAAAAGTCCACTCCAAGCCCACTGACCTCTATTGCGGTCTTTTCGTTCACTTCTACCTGCTTTGGAAGTTCATACTACAGAAACATTTGTATGGTAATGAGTATACAGCTCAAACCTCAAAATATACTAATTAGGGTAAAACCAGGATTGGGAACATTTGGCCAGCTAATTAAAATGTCATAATTGGTGCTGCAGATACCATTGTTACCTTGTGCAATTATATAAATGAAGATTTACTGTCTAATGAGGGACTGAGGAAAGAGGACGGTTGTAGAAAAGGAAGAAGTAAGTCAAGCACAAGTTTTTCCTGCATGTTAGCATTGCTAAAAATAAATCAATATGACCCTTTTTAAGTGGTGGCTGAGTCCCAGTCACCTTTCCTTAACTACCTCCTTTTTATTGAAGAGTTTCTTTTGGACAGGTTAGCAAGAGTTAAATGGCAACTTATGAAACTATTAAGGACTGATTATGAGGTTTGCGTATGTGAGTCCACGCAGCTGAGTCTGTCTGTAAGCAATCCCTGGGTGAGATAAACTCCTCAAACGGAAAATGTTTGCTTCCCCTGAGTCTCACTTGCTCCTTTTACTTCCCATATCTCTGTGGTCATGTTCCCCCCCTCTGCTTAAAAACCTTTCCGTACTCGTAAACAAGTATCAAAACCTACTACACAAAATACTTAAATGTGTGTTTACCTTTGAATTTATGCATAAATCTCCCCAGTTCTTCTGAAACTTTTGCTGAAAAGGTATGGATGTGTTTTAAGAGAGGCCTGTCAAAGTAGCAAAGTCTGTATCAAATTGTATGTGCAATGGACTTCCTCCACACGGTGAGGTTGCTTAATGAGAGTACCATTGCCATATGTGGAGGCGTTCAGACAGAAAGTTGCCTGGAGTGGTGAACATCTAGAAGCCTGACACAGTGTAGTCCAAACTGATAGGAGGGAAGATTACAGCTAAATATAGGAGCTGGCAGCCCAAAGTTAAAACTGGTAGGGTGGGAATATCTCAACACTGCAGAATATAGGAATGGAAAAAAATTGCAACATAATTCAGTAAGGGAAGACCAGGGTTGCCTTGGAAGGCTGGGGGGCAGGTTGCATCTCCTGGTGTTGTCAATAGTGAGCTCGAACTGTAGCTACACAGAGCAGAGAGCTGCTGTGTTGGTGGAGACTGGTGCAAACCACTGCCACCTTTAAAAAAAGACTATGCCTGTTAGCTAACAGACCTGTGACAGCACGCAACTGTGCTCTGGCAAGGGGATAAAGGAGGGCATTCAGTCAAGTCTGCCATGAGTAAAACCACAGATTTTTTCTTTTTTGTCTCCTAAGTGTGATTGGAAAAAACCCATTATTTGATGAAACCATGTTTATGTTCATTTGAACCTGACAAATAGGGGAGCATGAGCAGAGAAGGCAGGTAAGGTATTTTTAGTCTATTTAAACTGGATTAAAAATAGGGTCTGAAATTTGCTGGGTGACATAATTTCTTTGTGGTTTGCAGACCCATGTAACAGCTACGTTCTCTCCAAGGTCTTTGGAGATCAGCTAGGATAGTGGACCAAAACCTGTCAGGCACCGCAATGCAGGCAGCTAACAGTCTTGCTGAAGGTGATGGGGAAGAATAACACCCCGAATCAAAAAGTGCTCTCTCCATGCTGAATATCCATAGTATTTTGAATGCAGAATGCAGGTCCTGCTCGGACCAAGGACTGGTGTCAACTGGTTACAATTAGCTTCAGGCTCTTCTCCATGCTCCGAACTTAGTGCTCTGGGTATAGGAGGCAAAACAATTACCAAGAATGCAGGCAGCTGCTATTTAAATCTATTTACATAATTTTGCTATGTTTTTCTTAAAATATTTCTATGCAATTGAAGAACTCTTTCCTGGGTTGTACTTTGCTAGAGCCATCTTGGCAATTTTACTGGGAAGTTAGCTTTCAAGGAAAAATTAAAGGACCTCCTGTGTGGCACAGAGCTGGTGGAGGTCAGAGCTGTTCCCTGGAGGCAAGTAAGCGGAGGTGGTATGGCCCTTCCCTGGGCAGCATGGCCCTTCCCTGGGCACCAGCCTGAGGGGGAGCAATGCCAGCCTGTGGCCCTCTGCACCAGTGTCTGCCTCATCCAACCTGAGTATTCCTTGTGCCATAAAATCATTTCCTCCATGACTCAGACAACTTTGAAAAACGTCTTTGATTTTCAAAAAGTTAGGGCCCTGTGGGAAAGCTCTGTTTAATTGCATTGAAAAAGAGAAGAAAGGAATGCAGCATCACTAACAAGGTGTGTGGTACAATGAACCAATTAGCAATTAAAAAAACTCAGTAACTTTCACTTGTATTTCTTCTCAAACTTATGAATAATATGTCACATCTTTTAAACTGTAAGCTACATTAGCGTGATCAGACCAGTGTATCCCCTTGTCTTCTCTGATGCCTGTTAATGTAAAACAGCAACATACAATGCGATGCCTGTATTTTGAGTCTTTAGACTCAATGACTTTGGTTCATTCAGAGATATTATTTAAAAAGGTCTTTACTATGATTTTTAGTAAAGAGTACTTCTGAACCACTCAGAAAAAAAGTACATTTTACAAGGGAAATTATTTTGCTATAAGCTGACATTGGCCAAAAAGTAAAATTAGGAGAGTTTGGGTGAGGGAGAAGAGAAAAAAATTCTACCTTTTGTTCATTGGAGGATGTGCAGTTATGGGACAAAGGAGGACACTCAGGGTTAGAAGCGCTCTTTTCTAATCAGAAGCATACAGGTGAGAGACATGCTTTGTGTCTTTTTATGCCTACCATCAGAACAGATTCAGGCGCATGCATAATGCATGAGGCAAGTACCATAACTGATGCAGAATAACCCATAAAATATGAAGCTGATGTTATGAATAATTAAAGCACAAACACACTCAGAAGCACCTGCATGCAGTTAATAGGATGGGTTGGACTTAGCCTATAAAAGGGATAGAAACAGGAAACTGTCCCTCCTCCCTCTTGGGTGTACCCTGGGCTGCGTGCTGAGCATGTTGTGAGGCGCAGCTGCTGGGGCATCCCTCTGGATTTCCAGACCCCTGTTTGGGAAAGGAGTGAATGCTATGACTTTCCTTTGCTACAGCTGCAGAGAAGCTGTGGTATCTGTTTTCTTCAGAGAGAAATTACCAGCATGTTTCCTTGTTATAATATTGAAAAGGCTGAACTTTCAGCCTCCTGGTAAGTAAATGCCAGTTTTGTTTAGAGAGACAGTGAAGAAAGATGAAATATTTAGCTTTTATCAGTAATGTACCCTCTAAGTAACAGTGCTTACATCGACACATAATCTGTGGCAAACTTTCACAGATCCCCCGATGCATTTGAGTGAAGCTGAAGGTTTTTTTAACTTGTAGGAGATTAATAACTTCTGAAGTTCCCTGCAGAGAAGAGAGAGAGAAGGGCGAGAACTGAGCTAATAGTATCAGCAGAAGAGAAAGTCATGTAAATTATTACTGCTTGTATGGCTTGTACACTAACCCACTCACATGGTGTTAGTATTCTTACCTCATACTTTTATGATCTCAGTGGAGATCTTGGGTCTGTTATGCTAGATATTGATTACAGACCAGAGGAAAACATCCTTGTCCTAAGGATATTCTTTTAAATAAAGGGGATGAATAGTGGGATCTTTTCTGAAGTTAAATGGCTATCTTATTTTAGCTGAGTAAAGCTAGGGAAAATGTAAATATTCATAACAGAGATTGATTGTGCTTTTACCTGAAACAGGGAGAAAAGGTTCTATCATTTCAGGGAGCTTCCAAAATATGTTTTAATTTATCTCTGTGTTAGAGTGATTTGAATGTAATAGAAAATAGTCTCTGGGCTGTGGTTTGGTTTTTGTGGCTGTGCACATATCAAACTACAATATACTGGGTTTTGTACTGCTGCTCTTATGGAGGAGTTCTAGCTGTGTGCACAGAAATCTTAGGTCTCTGTTATTTAAAATATCTTCTTTGGTTTGATGTGTTGGATCCTAAGGAAGGTCTGCCTGTACTCTTATTTCATGGAGAGAGACTTTGTATTACTGAAAACCACATAGCTTTAAAGCTTACAAAATCACAGTGCTCTTGCTGGATCACAGAGAGCGTGGGCAGAGTGCCCAAGGGATTAGGTGGATATTGTATAGGTGAGACAAGAGACGCTGAACCCGTGGGTCTCTGGGTCTGAATCAGCTAAAGAGACAAAGCTTCAGCAGCCCAACAAAAACAGTCCTTGCAGTGCCAGCTGGGATGGCATATCTGTTTACAAGAGGGACAGTTTTCCTGTGGTTTCAAAACTATGACTCAATTTCTAGTTTTGCCATAGATTCACTGTCTAATTCTGTTGCATCTGCCTACATTCTGTGTTCTTAACTGATAGACCTGAAGTGTGTTCCTATTAAAATTAGGTTATAGGCATTAGACAAAAATAAGTAATTTTCCAGTTAATTCTAGAACTAGGACAACAGCCCCTTTGGAAAACGCCACCTTTATGAAAATACTACTCAAATGAGCCTGACAAAACACAAAATGATTACATGTGATTCTCTATCTTAGCAGCTTATTTTGCAGAAACAAAAGTTCTAGAATACTTTGTGGCTTGTATCTTGGGTCAGGCATCAACAAATCAACCATTTGTGTTTATCTCTTAGGTTTAGAATAAATGCTGAAATATTTTAGCATGATTTATTGCTAGGAAGTAGCCAATGACTCTTTCTTCCCTTGCATCTAGAAGTCATTAGATTCTGGAATGCAACACGTTCTCCACAGACCTCTGTCTTTATTAAGGCAGACCTCCAGGGCTGTAGAAAGCCTTCAGATACCATTAACTATGCTGTTTAAAGAAAAAACAAAATGCAACAGCAACCCTAAACCCAAACAACCCTTTATATAACTATGGAGGAAGCTGAACTATCTCTAAATTCCTACCTTGATTTTTCAGTTCAGAGTCATAGTTCTCAGTGGTAAATAAATGTTCTTTTAGCAATGGAGAATGGTCAATACTAATTATAAATCCAGCATCTTTCCCACATACCCCAGATTAAGGTATGATTTTGATTTTCAAGCCCTTCACTGTTTTTCAAATTATTCTGTTAGGGAGCAAATTTCCTGGTAGTTCTGGCCTCCTGAGAGTGAGGAACAAACTTTAGAGTACAGGTTCAGGCTTCCTTTACCATAACATCTTTTGACTTTGGGCTGCTAGAAAAGTGGTCCTTCATCACAGACCACCGTAGAACTTCACAGGCTTCCTGTGAGCTGAACTGACCAATAAGGTGTTCTTCACATAAATCCTACTTTTTTTAATAATTGCTGAGTGCTTCTTATAATAGGCAGTAAATGAATGTAAACAAAATTACAAAATATAATCACTGTCATCTTGTCACAGCAAATAACTACACAAGTACACATCCTAGCAAGAATAAGATTACAAAATATAATCACTGTCATCTTGTCACAGTAAATGACTACACAAGTACACATCCTAGCAAGAATTTGTTAAATTTGTTAAAAATTATTTCCCTAAAACTACTCTAGTCTTTAAGTTTGTTTTTAATTATAGTTTTACATCAATTTCAAGAACTTTTTATCTTAAAGACCTGCCTTAAATATGACCAATGTGTACTGATGAAGTCTGCTGTAAGCACTTTAATACTGAAAAGTAATTGCTGCACACATACAGCAGCTGCTGGAGGGACAGATAAAATAAGCATGTTTGTGAATTATTTTGTCCTCTTTCAATAAAGAATTGAAAAATTACATGCTGCACTCCTGGTACCTCTGTGAATTTATCTGCATGCGAAGAAAAGCCATGCTTATTTTAGCTTTCACAACCATACTTCTCACAACATCCACACCAACAGACTGATCATACAGTTGATGGATATTCTAATTATGTTGTTCACGTTATGTCATTTATATGGAGTGACTTCAGAGCTTCTGGACGTACCTCCTATTATCATCTGAGATCTGATAGATCTAGACTTGAGGCCGTTCCCTCTCATTCTTTCACTTCTTATTTGGGAGAAGAGACCAACCCCTCCCTGGCTCCCTCTCCTGTCAGGCAGTTGTAGGGAGCCTCCTCATCTCCAGGCTGAGCACCCCCAGTGCCCTCAGCTGCTCCCCATCAGCCTTGTGCTCCAGATCCTTCACCAGCTTTGTGGCCCTTCTCTAGACACGCTCCAGCCCCTCAATGTCCTTCTTGGAGTGAGGGGCCCAAAACTAAACAAGTATTCAAGGTGTGACCTCACCAGTGCCAAATACAGGGAAAATGCTGATCAGAGCATTAACAGAGTATGTCTTCTAGCCTTGGATTTTTTCTACTGAAAAATGTAATACTGCTGGATATTTTTGGAATACAAATTACTACTGTGGTGTGTATGTCATGGTTGGATACCATGTTACACTAGATCTACCATCAGTTTTTAATCTAAAGCTATGAAATAATATACATTTCAGACCATGTTCTAGGGAGGATATTATCCTGAGACAACTATAGTACAGGACACGAAAATGTCAGGGAGAGTGAATTTAAAGAGGGGATACAAAGCTACAGAACCATTTCTAGCTAGACTGACTGGTGGAAAGGACATATTTTGCATTGCTTATGGCAAAAATAAACTGTGAGGCTAAATCCCATGTGACAAAATGCTGGAGAGCCACTAATAATTATTACCAGATAAACACAGAGCTGGCATAAGGTGAGTAACAAATAATGAGAAGATTGGCATATCCAATTTATTTACTTATTGTTTTAATAGAGCTAGCTAAGGGTAGAGATATTTTGTACTACATAACCATTGGTATGAAGGGTCTAGGCTGTAAATAACCAAACAAGAAATTTAACAGCATTAAGTACTGCATTTCAAGTAGAGAATGGTGATCAATACACGCAAACTCAAAATTTGGTTAGCTGTGTCAGTTGTCTTATTGTGTCAGTTAAGAATTTAAAATGTAAATTTTCCATAAATGTACAGAAAATACCCTGAATCAGGCATTTGGGTAATCAGAACATTGATTTATGATATGTGAAAGAAGTGATTAAAAAAGATTTTATTATTTAGAGAAAAATTATTTTTAAACTATTTGAATTTACATAAATATATCAGTGAATACAGCTTACTTTTAAACCTGCTTGAAATAGTAAGTTCAAGGATCAGTATCAAGGGTATCATCCTGTGCAAGCCTGGTCAATTAAATATCCATAAGGAAAAACCCAAGTTGTGAGTGCTGTTAGTATCTAAGAAGGCTGGTCTCGTAGGAAGGTTTATTGAAATTCATCCGAGTGCACTGGCTACCATTCTCAGCATGCCTCAAATGTGCGGCATTTAATTCCAAAACCTTTCTAGTTTGTTTCTACTAAGATATGTCCCTGATGATCAGACATGCTAAGATTTAAAAGTAAGCCTTGGACAAAAATAAAACAAATGCGAAACCCCAGCAACAGCAAACTGAGTCTTGCAGTTCCTACCATGAAAGGCTGATCCAGTGGTGCTTCCTATGGAAATTTTAAATTGTATTTGTATATGCAGAAGTGTCAGTTATTAGCTTTTCCTCTGATCTTTTAAGTCATCATGGTTTTTTGATGATAGACTTTGAAGCAATGTTACTAGGCAGAAAATTTGGTCCTTTGCTTAATTAATAGAAGTTGATTAAAGCTCATGCTGTAAGGATAGTGTGCTGGTTTGGGCTGGGACAGAGTTAATTTTCTTCACAGTAGCTGAGATGGGGTCATGGTTTGGATTTGTGCTGGAAACAGGGCTGATGACCCAGGGAGGTTTTTGTTCCTATGGAGCAGGGCTGACACAGAGCCAAGGCCTTTGCTGCCTCTCCCCCCACCCCACCAGTGAGCAGCTGGGAGGGCACAAGGAGCTGGGAGGGGGCATGGCTGGGACAGCTGACCCCAACTGACCCCAGGGGTATCCCACACTGTATGATGTCATCCTCAGCATATAGAGCTGGGGGAAGAAGAAGGAAGGGGGGACATTGGGAGTGATGGCGTTTGCCTTCCCAAGTCACTGTTAACATGTGATGGAGCCCTGCTTTCCTGGGGATGGCTGAGCACCTGCCTGCCCATGGGAAGGGGGGAGTGAATTCCTTGGTTTGCTTTGCTTGTGTGTGTGGTTCTTGCTTTACCTGTTAAGCTGTCTTTATCTCAATCTGCAAGTTTTCTCGCCTCTGCCCTTTTGATTCTCTCCCCCATCCCACTGGGGGAGTGAGCAAGCAGCTGCCTGGGGCTTAGTTGCTGGCAGGGGTTAAACCACACCAGTTAGTGATAACGTCATAAAAGAAAAGATGTTATTTACTTCATATCAGCATCCTGGGCAAATAGGCAAGATGTAAAAAACACAAGGATAGTTTCCACCATCTGCAAAGTGGTGGAAAAAAGCTGATAATTAGCAGAGTGCAGTCTGAGCTGGGTACATCTGTGTGCATTTGTATTAAATGTTCTAAAAGACTATTTCAATAAAATGCTTCAAATTACTGTCTATTTTTATGGTCCACAAGTCTCAACAAACACCCAGGAGAGTAAATATGTTTTTCAAAACAAAGGTGCCATACTAAGTGCCATGCTAAGTGCACAGATTTAATTTTTGTAGAAAGAGATGAGCTTAGTAGCAGTAATTTATTCTACTGAATTGATAGCATTTAGGAAGTTTTAATTGTAAACCATAAAATTCCCCTTAGCTCCTGGCTCTGTTACTCTTGGATGCAGCATTACAGGGTACAGGGTCTGCTCCAACCACTCCTGCAAACTGTAATGAGGCAAAGTGCACACAGGTGATTCTGCTAGTTTAGCATATATCATGTTTTTCCTGAAAAAAAAAAAAAAAAAAAAAAAAAAAAAAAAAAAAAAAGAAAAAAACCCCCAACCCCCGGGCCTAAAAAAACCACAGCATAAAAA
>NW_009259114.1:329733-336048 GCF_000687185.1 Egretta garzetta | reverse complement strand
AAAAAAAAAGAAAAAAAAAGAAAAAAAAAGGAAAAAAACCCCAACACCCTGGGCTCTAAAACAGTCATGGCATTAAATCAATTTTGTAAATGTCAAGACATTGGACTGGAATTTTCCAGGGAGTCTAAGAGCATTAGCAGCTCAAATCCCATTGAAAACCTACCCTATATACTCTGGACATACTGTAGAAATAGAGGCTCTGTGAAAACAGCTTCCCTGGCAATGTGGAATATCATTGGGAGAAAAGCCTTTGAACCCAGAGCGGGGAACACACACCTCTCCAAAGCAACCAGGGATTTTTTATGTGCCGTTCAGGATAGCACTGGATGGATGCAGGGACATTCCTACTCCCTGTAACCATGAGTGTAATTGCAGCCACAGTCTACCCTTCAGGCATGTAGTGAGAAAGACTTAATTCACCCCTTTAAAGAATCCTGGGCATATAGGCAGGGTAAATATGAAAATATTTCACTAAAAGAACAGCTTTTATTCTTCAGCTGACACTCACCAATGTTCCTTCAAAGCAGTTAAGTGGAAAAAGGACCTGCGTTCACGCAGTCTGTCTTTCAGCATTTTATTAGACAGAAACTTCTTAGCTGGGATGCGGCCTATCTTCCCTTCTGTAGTATTTAAAATGTGATCTGAGCACAGCTCCAGGATTCTCTTTTCCTCAAAAATGTATATTTGTATATACAAAAATATGTATACAAGTACATATATATAATCAACTTTTTTTTTCCCTCCTGAAATTAGTCATAAAATGATGCTGCTGCTTTGATTTTGTGTTTTGCCACAGAGTGTTGTAGCTTAGGTGTTTCCAACTCCAATTATTTCTTTGGGCAAGAATCCCACCCCCATGTCATTGCATTCACTGGTACATGATGTGGGAGAAAGCAGGGACACACTTAAATAGTGTGCTTGCTTTAGTTCTTATATTAAATGGTGGTATTTCTTTTCAACCTCCCAGGCACTTGGGGCTTTCAGAAATGCACTGATATACTTTGTGTATCATCTCTGTATACTAATTGGCAATATAGCCTTGTTCAAATCCTTCAAGCCTTTAAGTTGCACTAAAATGAAAACTGATCAGCAGCTTAATTTTATTTATACCAAAATCTCAGGCAATGTTTGGTAGCCTTAATTATACTTCATTGATTACTGATGAGAAAGAATTATTGCAAATGACTAGAGAAGAAAGTTTTAGGCTTGCATTGCAATTAATTTTAAGCATTAGTCTCATAAGTGCAGTACTAGCTCTTTACATGGAGAATACTGCTGAAAGAAATGTTGTTTTCTCTACTTTTATTCTTGTCTTAAAACATTTTTTATTTCTCAGGAAAAGAAGCCAGAATTCTGATTTCAGTGAAATATGACTGAACCCCACTGAGGTTGATTGTATGTCTCTCAGAGGTGAGACTCAGGTTCCTGTTTATTAACAAATCAGGTGCTTGGATGTGTCCCAAATAAACATTTTATGCAATTTTTTTAGTGATATTGTGAAGAAATTCTGTTTAAGCAGGTTCTTAGTTCATCTCCTCCCTATAGCATCTGAGGGCTGGGTCTTTATTCTACAGTTGTGATTTCTACTGCAAAGAAAAATGTATTCAAGGACGTTGCATATTCTGCCTCCCATTCACACAGTGATAAATTATGTTTTGCTGGAGTTGGAAGTGTTGTTTAAAAGTATGGTAGGGATTGATGTTCCTAATATTGTTGTTGTAATGAGCAAGTGGATGAGCAGAATGTCTGTGATGTCTTTGCAAAGGTGATGTACTATTAATGTGTGCACATGTGTATTTAAAGACAAGAACTTCGTCACATAATTTTGCATCTAAACCTGTAACCAATTTATCTGATCACCATTAGTTTTTTTAATGTATTTAGAAAACCTATGTCTGTGAAACAGTTGACATAAAGAGTGAGCTTGTTCTTGAAATTTGTATTACCATGGCTTCCTCTTAATCTGTTCTGAAGCATTTTTTTTTATTTTTTATTTTTTATTTTTATTTCTGCTCTAAGGTAAGATCCTATGTGTGCTGAGTAATGAAGAGGTGAAATTCCTGTTTGTGTGTAGTGAATGTTTTATAAAAGATGTTAAATGTAATGAGCAAAGGCAGAGTACAGTGGTAGCTGTAGTGTAAAAATATTAGCAAGTGATATAACTGTCAAATTAGTTAAATTCAGTATGATATAAATTAAGGCATAGTTGTACACAAAATAGGAGTTCCGGCATTTAGCTGGTTGGTTGTAACTAGTATACCCCAATGATGGCTAGTGACTAGTGCAGCATATAGCACATCATTTGCATCTGTGAGGTTACAGAACTGTTATTCTGTTCATGGGAATTTGGTCTAAGTTCTCAATATAAATAAAAAATTCCGCCTTTCTTTCATAACAAACCTTTTTGTTCTGGATCTTAAGCTTATGTAAATTAGCCTAAATCCATGGAGGCCAAGTATATATCCTAAGGAAAGAGTTCGATGTGAGGAATGTGGACACAGTGTTTCTGTTACCAGCTTTAGCCCCCTGCTTTTACAGGCATGCTTGGCACATCTCACTGTTAACAAATTTCTCAAGCTGCATCCTAAGCTGTTTCTTCTTTTCACTGTCCCTATTTCTAAAGCCATACCATCCCACTGGTTGGAAGCCTATTTCAGGTGTCCAATCTAAATGACTAGATTATAGTTCTTTGTTCCTATTCCAGTATTTTCCTCTGTCTGCTGTCACGTTCTTAGCCTTCACTTTGCCAGCTTTGCTGTTCAAGTAAATTAGGATCTCATTTCTTCTGGTTGCCACTGATGCTCCCCTCTGTAAGAATTGGGTCTAATCTTTCTTGATGTCAGAAACATCAATATTTGTACAATTGGTATTATCTACTTGGCCTGAATATTCTGATTTTTAATACTATCCTGTGGCTTTTTGAATGATTGAATTTGTTAATACTCCAGGCATACCTGTGAATGAGATAATCCTTCCTTATGAAGAACACAGGCCCAGTGAAATACAGTTTAGCACAATCAGAATTATTTTTTTTTTATTGCAAACTCATAGTGTCTTACTGTGGTAAGAATTATATTAACAGAGCTTGATACAACCTCTTTTTAGAAGCTGAAGTTTATTTGAGCACAGTGAAATATCGGTGTTTTTTTTCTTTTGTGGTTTCCTGTTCTTAATATTCCAAGGGAGGCTGAGGCTGAGAGGATTACTGTGTGAAAATATGAGAGTTATGAATGGGGAGAATTAACAGCAATGACAAGGTGATTGATTATTGGCAATGTTGTGTAGGAAGTTCAAAGAATTTAAGTTACCTCTGATGAGAGGAGATAGCTGTCAGACTGCACCTGGAAAGCTTTTCTTTTTGAGGTCTGGTATTTCATGCCTTTGGAGCACGTCAGTTGTGTTTTCTAATACACAGGGTAAAAATGGAGGTGATTCAGTACACAGCTATCTAGTGTTCCCAGACACTTAAAAAATATTTTATTTGAACAGGGGAACAGATTAACTACTTGCAAAGCACGTGGAAGTCAATAAGAACTTGAATAAAAGTCAGCATAGTTATTCCCAGAACAATGGGTCTTCAAATCTTTTTAACTTCCTACTCTAACATGCAGGCAGCAGGTGCCATGTAACTTGGCTTAAGTTTTCTGGTACTGTCTCTTGTGACTTCTTGTAAGCAAGACAGAGAAATATGGTTTTATAGCAATAAAGTTAGATGGGATCAAAGCTGATCGGGAAATGAGTCTCAGGGAACAATTATCGATGACTCACTGACAGAATGGAAAGGCTGTAGTGTGCCAGTTCCCCAGTAGGCTGCCCAGGTACTACTCAATGTTCTCATTAGCAGCCTGGAGCAAAGATGAGAGAGTCTGTTCATTAAATCTGCAGGTGATATTTATATGAGAGCTTGTATGAAGAAGGTTTACCATTTAGAAAAAGCTTGGTATGTGGGAGACTGGTTTGCAATTCTGTAAGGAGGAATAAAAAGAGCTAGACTTGGAAACGAATTCTTATCTGTGCAACAGGTTGGGGAATAGCCATTTAAGTAGGTACCCTGGGGAAGGGGACGTGAAGGTCCCTGAGTAAATTGTAATTGAGAGGGAGTCTTACTAGTAAAGCTCATACTGGGAATTTCAAGTAGGAAATTATATGTATGAAATCCCCCTTCCTTCCCTAGCCAGTACTAAGGTCTTAGTGCTGGAGTACTCAGACTGTTTTTGGTCCCACTCTGCCAAAAAGTGTGAACCAGCTAGAATGTTCAGAGGAGACCGTATTATTTGATCCCCTGAAATGAAATTCTGACCATACTAAGACAATAAGAGTCAAAGAATGTGAAGAATGTCCAACACCATTCGCAAGAGCTTAAAGCAGCTATGCTTAGAAAGCATCAGGTTTGCAACCATGAAGTTACAGCAAACACCAGAGGAAGTATGTGCCTCTCATGCCATCCTACCTTATGACTTCTTATTGCTGATTCTTTGCTTGAATTGTGGATTTTATTGTTCAGTTTTATTTATAATGTAAATTATAAAGCCTTTACCACTGAGGGCTTAAATCAATATTTTAACAGATTTTCTTGTACAGAACTAACTTGTTTTTCAATACAAGTTTTTTAGACTCTCTAATAACGAGGGAGTCGAAAGTATGCTCAAGCCATATGGTTGTTTTCAAACTTGTACCAAAGTCCTTGCATGCTCCACCAAAGAGTGGGCACTACTGTGTTCCTCAAAAGTAACATCATAACAAAGTTATTCCCCTGGTCAGAGTAGACGTGCAGGGGGGTTTTTTGTTTCTCTGTATAAAACACATGCTTGCTCCCTGCATCCCTTCTTCAGCTGAGTGCTCTGTCTCCACAGAGGAGCACCTGCAGCAACTGCATCAGTTTGAATCCAGTGGATCTTAGAGGGCCAGCCATTTTTTAACAAAGAATAGATTATAAATATATATAAGATCACTGTGACTTCAGTTATGGACCTGTAACCTGCATCTCAAAAGCACAGCCTCCTTTGCAATCCCTGTGCATGCCAAATAATACATATTTCTGAGAGTTACCAGGTAAACAGACAGGTAAACGTAGTTAGCTCATGGGAACATGACTGTAAAAAATGAAATGCTTCAACGCACAGTGCTATTCCCCTGGGGGTATGGTGGCTGAGGGAAGATGGAGGATTTGTGACCAGGGCTTAACCACAACTGTTGTAGCATTTGCCAACTATGTAGTTATTTGTACTATCTGTAGTAGGGTCTGGATTGGGCTCTTGAGGCTAGAACCCTGAACTAGTGATAGTAACGTTGATTGCTACCTTTTATCATTTTTAGCTTTTTATAGCTAAGTGTAGTTAGGTTATAGGACAAAATAAGGTTTCCAAGGAACTTCTGTGAGTGTAGGACTTGGATCTAATTTAACACTATGATTTTATTCATGCTCTGTGTGATATCTGTTGCCTGCCATTGACAATTTTGGAAAGCAACAAGGTAGTTTAGGTGCAAAGGGATCAGGAGGCTCCTTCAGTATTTGCAGAAGCTCAGTTCTTTGTAGGAGATAGCTGAGGGCCCTGCTGGAGGCCGTGGTAGGATGATTATGTATTACAAAGTTTAATCTGTCTGTTTTCACACATCATGCACAGACTACAGACCCTGCCTACTGACCTTTTCTTGTTTATATGACAGGATTAAAAAAGAAGAAAATAAAAATCCAGGAATGTTGTCCAGCATAAGGAATAAAGTAGTAGAAAGGTGGTCCTTTTCCTATCTCTGCCACTTGCTAGGCCAGGGTAGATGAGATTTTCTCTCTGTGCTTTGTATTCACTCCTGACAGCTGGCTCTTGAAATGGGCAGGATCCCGGGAGCATGGGCTGTGTGTACTTCTGTAGCATGGACCCTGTGAAACGCATATTTGAATTTTGCACTGAAATAGCACACATGAGAATAACACACTCCCCTATAACTGTTTGCAAACTGAAGTGTAAGTCAGTAAAGCTACAGCAGCCATTAAACTGGGAAGTAAGTATAGAAGTAAATGTTTATATTTCTCAGAAATTAACCAGGAAAAATATATTGTTCTATTTGGAGTTTATGGTTTACAATGCATATTGCCACACGAGTGAAGTTACGCTTGACAAACACATAGGCTTTTAGATATAGTTAAATATTTGTCGTGGTTTAACCCGGCTGGCAACTCAGCACCACGCAGCCGCTCGCTCACTCTCCCCTCCCTCAGTGGGATGGGGGAGAGAATTGGGAAGAAAATAAAAGGTTAGAGCCAAGGGCTGAGATAAAGACAGTTTAATAAGAGAACATAATAATAATAATAATAAT
>NW_009259114.1:276162-329701 GCF_000687185.1 Egretta garzetta | reverse complement strand
CCCGCGACCGACCGACCGACTAACTCCCCCTGAGCATGATGCTATATGGTCTGGAATAGCTCTTTGGTCAGTTTGGGTCAGCTGTGCTAGCTGTGCTGTACTCCCAGCTTGTTATGCACCTGGCCGAGCAGGAGAAGCTCAAAAAGTCCTTGAGTAGTCTGAGCACTACTTGGCAACAGCTGAAAACATCAGAGTGTTATCAACATTCTTCTGGTACTAAATCCAAAACACAGCACTATGCTAGCTACTATGAAGAAAATTAACTCTATCCCAGCCGAAACCAGGACAATATTTCAATAAAACCTCTAAATTAGGGCTGTATAAATTTAGATGGAACTTGCTTATCTTCTCTTTCATGGTCTGGTGAACTTCATGGCCTGACATTTCTTTCAAAATAGTGGAACTATGGCAGGAGAAAGCGTAGCACTGACATGAATAAAAACTACTGTCATTGCCCAATGAGGTTTTGTTGTCAAGAAGCACTGAAAGAAAAAGCTTAGGAAAAGACAGAGGGGGGAAATGGTTACGGATGCAAAAAAAAAAAAAAATAGACATAAGGGAGCCCGGATTGTTACCAGAAATTATTTCAGCCATAATAAGTAGCAGAAACAACATCTTCAACACTACTGAAGTTTGTTGTTTGCTTGGTTATTATTGCTGCAAGGTTTATAGGTGTTAGGAATCCACCAGGTGAGGTGTGTTACCGAAGCAGCTCACATACATTCCTGAAGCAGCAGCTGCCCAATTGTGCCGTATGATTCAAAACTAAGCCCTGTTGGCTGATGCTTTGAACAATTTCCCTTTTTGACTGGTCTGTAAAACACCATTTACCCCTGACAAATTTACACACATGCAGTTAGATGTGAATTTGCCAGAGTCACTAGAAAAAAATATAATCCCTTCGCCATTTGGATTCAGGGCAAAATTAGTTTAAAAATATTATTATTTAAAAGACTTAAGAGTAGTTAGATGATCAGGATTTTGGCTTTGATCAGCAAATATTCCCTTGACTTGTGCTTCTTTCAGCCTCCTGAGGTTTAAACTACTACAAATATAAGCCCAGGGGCTCCCCAAGGGCCATGATTCAGCCTAAAGCCTTTGGTTTGACCCTCAGACTCACTGGGGCTGTGTGCTCAGCTGCTGACAACATGTGAGGCTAAAGCTACAATTCAGGTCTCTCTTATGCACATTTGCATAAGACAGTGACTGATTGGAACACCTTGACGTGGACAAGCACATTTTATCAATATAATGCCCAGCAGAAACTGCAAATTGTTTGTTGCATGCATTAGAAGATGAGTGGTGGTAAAAGCCAGCTGCAAGTTCATAAGGGAAATAGAAATGGCTGCTTTTCTGGCTGGATGTCAACAACCTTTCTTGGATCATGCATAAGCTTTCAAGAGAAGAGGCACTGTTTTTGAATCTGGACTGGATTTGAATCTGGTGAAGAGAGAAGAGGTATGGAGAGATATTTTTAAAACATTTGAGAGTTGCCAGGTGGGTTCTGCTGTCAGTTGTACTCCACTGCAATCAGAGCTCTGGGCTATTGATTTTATATATCCAAAGCGCCTGAGGGAGGAAATATAAAAAGGTTTTGTATAAATTATCTGTTGCCTACAAGTTACAAAAGTGGGAAAAGTCCTCCAAAAAAAAATATTGTTTCCATGCTGTTATCTGCTTTGAGTAGTCTGAAGGTAAAAAGTATTTCAAAAAGATGACACTGGAAAAACTAGCTACACCCCTTCAAACTGTCTGTACCTGTTGGAACAGCAAGAGGGATAAGAAGATCAATAAAAGCCCAGAAAAACAGTACCGGTGTTCAGAAAGGTCAGCCTGGTAGACTGGAAACAACCAACCTTACGCTGGGCACTATGTGTGAATGGGCACGTCAATGCCACTTGTCCTTGCAGTGATGTCCAATGGTGCATGAATAACATCACCACAAGACAATCAGTTTAGGAACAACAAATTTTCCAGCTAACAGGCAGAAAGACATTTGCTCTTTTACACAATCATGCATCTCATCTGAAGGTGTGTGCCTAAAGTGGATATATAATTGTTCCCCAGAATCGCAGATTTTTCTCCAATGACTGCAAAAGCTAGGCAGAATGTTGGCATTGCAGGGTGGAGGGTGGTGAACCCCATCTCCCAGTGTGACTGGGCTGTGGGCCGTCAGCTACAAATGCCCCACGGCCAGCAGTATGGATGCAGGGAATGCGCTTGGCTCTGCTTCCAGGAGCAGTGAGCTGTAGCAGGAGGCAGAGATCATGGCAGTAGTACAGTTGAGATGCCAAAATGATTGGGTAGCATCTAACTGAAAACTAGATTTAGGGCTGGAGCTGATTATGCTGTATTCACTTTTATGTTATTTTATTTTTTGAGCTGTGGAGTGGGTTCTAGAGCAAAGGAACTGATTGTCACAGTGAATGTAATGCATTAGTAGTGCTAAGCTGCCACCTCTGAAAAGGACTCTTTTCCTACACCTTTACTTGTGGTAGCATATCGCAGACTAGTTGGAATTTCCTGAGATATTTTATGATCTCTTGTTTTTTCTATTTTTATCATTGGAAATGAGAGTGATTCACAGATTTGGCAGGCAGAAGTCAATCGGGGCCATTTTCTATTTTAGGCCCTTAAAAAATTATGTCTCAAAATCAAGAACATAAATTAAATACACATCTTCTCATTTGGAAAGTGTAAAAGGTTCAGAGACTTACAAATGCACATCACTTCTCCATGTGGATTTTGTAAGGCTTGAGCATACTTTGCTAGCTAAAGGAAAATTTAGGAAAGAATCTGTATGTTTAAGTGATGAATCTGTCTGGAAACTCCATGGGAACTTGTTTGCATTTAACAGTTGCTATTCATGGGAATTCTAAAAAAGAACTCTTAAACTTTTAAGTCAAAGGTAGGCATTGCATTCTTTAACTGATGGGTTTTGATCCTTTTTTTCTGCTGCCTGAATAGGCATGAGCTTGTCACAATTTCAAGAAAATTAGGTTTTCTAATCAAATATATTCAAGTACTACTGTTCCAGCATAAATTTTTGTGTGGAAATAGTAGAAATTCAGACTCTTTTGTCTGATTTTAAAATGGTTGCATTGATTAGAAAAAGAGTTATTCTGAAGTCCAAGTTTAAAACTGAATGGCTGTAATTGTTTAAAAATAGGGCAGTCGTTTTCATTTCTTTATTGGGTGTAATAACACTTTTAGGGAAAAGTATTGCATGTGGAAACGTGAAATATAGTCTATGTAATTTTCCACTGATGCAGCAGCTGCCTTTCCTTTCTGCAAAAACTGCTGTCAATGAAATATTATACCTGAATATTGAGATGAAGAATGCGAACAGGCCAAACACGTAATAACAGAGATTGCTAAGTAACAACCCAATAGTCATACATTCCAACTGATGTCTTTTCAACAAAGTGTGATTTTTTTTTGTTTTCACTGTTCATTTCAGTTCTAGTGAAGTGCAGTGGAAGGAGTATTCACAATATTGTCCTCAAGCTGCATGCTGGCTCTGTATCACTTGTTACAATGGGTTTAGGAACAGTTTTCTGAGATGCGCAAGTACTGTGTAGTGCTTCAGTTGCATTGACTCTTCTGTGGGATACAAACTTTCCAGAGACCTATGAATCACCTATATTCATCAAACATCTCTGATCCCTGTACCTCAGAAGAGATACAGGCTAAAATTAACGTGCCTCTTCTAAGGTCAGGGAAGAAAGATCATGTGTTAGCTCGGCTCTCAGAGGAGCTGCAGTGATGATCACTTGTTCAGATGACTTAAAACCATCTGCCATGGGTACCTGAGGATGTTCTCTATGCTGGCAGTCTCCCACAGGGAAACAGAAGGTAAAAATAGCTTTTTACCAACAGCTGCTTTCTACTTCCATGTTAATGATGCATGATGGACCTCAGGAAAGGTGGGAATAAGGTGGGACTATTTTATTAAGGTGTCTGATATTCTGATATGGAGTTATCACCTTAGGACCCCTCCATCTAGAGAATCGCATGTTTTGAATCTCATCAAGAGCCATTTTACCTTGTAGGAATGCCAGAATAAACACATATGTTGTGAATGTGCAGCTAAGGCAGGGATCTAGCTCATAGTGTTATCTTGGTATATTCTGGAAATAGTAGAGTGGTGAGCCAGGTCCTTTAGTTTTTATTTGTAATGTTTCCAGCTTGAGCTGGCATTTTGCTACAAAAAATGCTTGGCTTACTGGTAACTGTAAATAGATACCATTTAATGTAGAATACTGCAATTGAATGCTTGCAGGCATTCATATGCAACTCACGTTTAATTAATGACATAATAAAAGCAACTAAGAATTCAAAGTATTTTAAATATATTCTGATGAATAGGAGTGTATGAGTGTTGAATAACAGCTATTTGTGTACCGCTCAACAGGCTTTCTTTTTAAATCTGCTAAGGGTTATTGTTCATTATTTCTGTTTCCTCTATTCAACTGGCATTTTCTCATTTTTGGCTATAAACAGGTACCATATGCTCAAAGGGCTGATGGGCTTCACTGTGTTGTCTCTGATGTTATGGGTTCACAGAACTGTAAAAGAGCAATGTTTGAAATACCATGTTGCACAAACCGTGGATTTGAATTTTAGACTCTTGTCATTCTGATGTATTCATTAATTTATTTTAAAAAATGCCTAGTAAGGACAAGAATAGTCAGTACTAAAAGTCTTTTTAATACTGAAAATTTTCAGTCAGTAAGAACAAAAAAAAGAAATGGAATAAATGAACCATGTTATTATTGATTCACTTCATGATACTCAAATTAAACAATACAATTAACAATGCTATAAATGCTGTTTTTCAATACATTGCTGAATGTCTAATTGAAGTCTAAAATCCCTGCTTGTTCTCCTCTGGATGTTTCTTACCTGCTGTCCCTTGCCTGTCTGTCTCCTCTCCAGTAGGCAAACACAGCACAGACAGACAGACCATCTTTCCAAGCAGGACAGGGACGGGTCTTGGTGCAGGCTGAGGGCAGTGACACCAGCTATACATGCAGGCAGCTCATCCAAGCCGTGACTGCTGGGGCAGAGGGGTATGGACAGGCTAATGTCTTCATTGCCTGTACAAGAGCCCAGAAAACCAGGTTCAAGCCTGGCAGTGGTAAGAGCCACAAACGCGAGCTCCTATCTCTGCTTCTGGCCTCTTTCCACCCCATTTCCAAGGGCAAAAGGGTCCCAAATGGGGCCTGATGCTGCCAGCTGCCAACATCAGGTATCTGCAACATTGAGTGGTTACCCTAGTCCTAAGCTACCTTCTCTCTGGTGGCCACCAGCATCTCTGGGGCAAAGGGAGCTACAGCAGGAACTCAAGGAATATCTCATCTGCCTTCTCACTGTGCCTCCTCACTGTCAGCTCTGGGCACCAACCAGGACGCATCTCTGACCCCTGTTCTAGCTGCTGCACTCTGCCAGGACAGGCATTTGCAGGGCCACATAGTGAATGAAGCTGGGGAACAGATCCAGGATAAAAATAAACCTGATCTGGCTCATCATATCGTATTTGTGTGGGCTGGGACAGGAATCAGAGGCTAGAGGTGGGGGAGACAACAGAAGCAGCTTGTGATAGCACTGCCATTGATGGAAACTTCTGTGACCAGGGTCCTGGTTATCAGCTGCATGGGGCAGCATGTCAGCACCCAGGGAGCTGATATCTTTTTGGGACAGCATTCATCACAACTCCTTCAGCAGCAGGTTAACTTAGACCATGCACTGAAAATAGTCTGCTTTGAATTTGCAATTTTTTTCACTCTGGAGGAGTGCAGAGGGTTAAACTGGAACCACCTCAGAAGCTGAAGGGTGTGGGGGTTGGCTTTGGAAGACATAAGGGGACTTCAGTAACTTTGAGATCCTTCAGATGAGTTATATTGCATAATCCTGCACGCTGGATGCAAGGGCCTGCTCCCTGCAAGGGACCGAATGTTGCGTAACAGGTATACCAGTAGTCAGAGATAGTAGCTAAGAAATGAAGTCCATGAGACTTTGCATTTTCTGATAGTTGAGGTTGCCCTAACTGAAATAGCATTTAGGAAGTTACGCTGAGATAATCCATATGGTAGCTAATTTAATCATTTAGGAAATGGCCTCAAGTTGTGCCAGGGGAGGTTTAGATTGGACATTAGGAAAAATTTTTTCACCAAAAGGTTTGTCAAGGATTGGAACAGGATGCCCAGGGAAGTGGTTGAGTCCCCATCCCTGGAGGTATTTAAAAGAAGGGTAGATGAGGTGCTTAGGGACAAGGTTTAGTGGTGGACTTGGCGGTGTTAGGTTAACGGTTGGTGTGGATACATCCCTTGCAGAACAAGGACATCAGGTTCTGATAGGGTTGGAATGCTCTTAAAGGGGAAATGCTTAGCCAGTGTACGGGACACTATTAAAGGGGAAATACTTAGTTGCTAGAGTAGAGAAGCAGTAACTGCAAGTAGGGTAAGATGATGATAATGAAATAACCAATGAGTGAGTTAGAGGCTTATATGCTTGCTGGATAGACAATAGCATGTACAAATTAGAAAAGTCTACGTGACCATGTGTACGGGACTTGGAAGAGTATAAAAGCTGTATGCAAAGCTATAATAAATGGCTTCTGGAGATCTTATTGGTCGGCGTCAGGAGACTGGTCTTCCGCAGGTTGGACTTGATGATCTTAAAGGTCTTTTCCAACCTAAACGATTCTGTGATTCTATGATTCAATGTTTTACTGCTCTGGCAGTGTAAATCCTAGTAAACTAATTTCTATAATGCTTGAGAAGTTTTTTCCAGACATTTCCTTTCTCATTCATATTTAATGAATTCTGAAAATAGGATATCTATGCAACTTTCTCGTTTTTTTACTTGTGGGCAAAGGCAATCCTGGCTATTGATGTTTAAACAGAAGGCTATAAAGACATTAATAATACTTAGCCAACTGTATTCTGACCTCTTTTCCTTAGGTGGATTCTCTCCAATTCTGTTTTTAAAACATCTACTTTCCTGCTTGAGACTGATGTTCATGGCCAGATAATCTAAAACTTGAGGGGGCATATGTTTGAAGTAGTATTTTGATGTGGTGGTGGTTCCTTTTTTTTCCTTTTGATTTAACAAATCAGAATATACAGGTTAGAAGAAGTTCTGATGAGTTCTGTTTGTACCCTCTTGCCTAATGCACTGTCTTGGAGAAGGTGCAGTCTCAAGGGGGATGCAGCTGTGATTGGGGGAAAAAAGAGGGAATTCAAAGACATGCAATTAATTGTGAGTTGCATGAGTGGCTGCTTGCTCAACACCGTAAGAGACACATCCTATCTACACCCTATTTTTCTTATAAATCTGTTAATGAAGTTCCTGAAAAAGGGAACAATAATTTAAAATAATTACCCAGTGTAGTTACATCCAATATCTTTGTACACTGATTTTTGATCCTTACTTTTCAGTCTCCCTGTTCAGGCAAAGGGCAGAGTTGTAATTTCAGATCACACTCACCTTACTCAGACAAAATCAACATAGTATCAATGAAATATTTTGGAGGCAGAATACAAAACTACATGGATGTAAATTACTTGGAAAGAAAATGGAGCAAATTAAAATGGAGGGCCTTAAGATGAATGCTTACAAGTTAAAAAATATCTTAATCTTTAAAATCTTGCCAAGTCATAAACTCCATATTTCCCTTTCATAACTCAATTTATGTGATTATTCTAGCTGAAATCTGCTGAAATCTGCAGAGAAGCTTTAAAACTTAATCTCAGATTCATTCCTGTGCAGTATGTGAGAACTGCAGAGCATTTTTCTGCAGAGAATGACCAAACCTCTTGTGATAAAAATAATTTCTGTTGATAAACAAAGATGTATGCTCCATCTTCACAAGATTTTAATCTTCATTTTTAGTCTTTCCAGTGGACAAAAATATGGTTAACAACAATCCTACATGCAAACTGCCATAAATTTCCCCTTGGGAAAGATCTCAGAGGGAGCTGATGTCTCCAGAGGTGCAGTAGGGAAGACCAAATGAGTGAGAGAAAGCAAAGTGAGAGGGAAGGCAGGGGATGTGAGGGGGAGGGAGGGGAGCTTTGTGGGAGATTGGTTAGGAAAAGAAAGATCACTTTTGGGAAAGAAAGGGAAAATCATGGGAGAGAAGTTTGCAGTTGAGGGAACAGGCTAAAAGGCAAGGAGCATGGAGTTACTGAGCAGGGCTGGACTGAGTTAATTTACAAAGAAGGAAAAAGAAACAGTTAATGGTATTTCAGGGGGACAAAAGAGAAAAACGAGGGACAGCTCTTCTCTAGGTGTCAATAAATAAGTCTGCAAGCAGAAAAGATGAGCAGCAAGAAGGAATAAAGTTTGAGAAATATGCATATTTTTCCCCTTGAAGTGGATTCAGTTATTTGCTTGAAGAAAAGTTAATTGTAATATTAACTTTTATGTTCTAAAAATTGAGATATTATTTAATAGATTTCCAAAAGGGATGATAGACTAGACAATCTAATTTAACAGGAATTGTCCAGAGCTATAGAGACTAACACACTGACAACAACAAGCTCTTAGACGTGTAAGGAATGCTCTTCCTGGCATTCTAGCTAGAGAGGCTGGCACTTAAGAAAAAAATAAGCATGGACAGGCATTTCTGTAGGCTGAATACTCATTAAGAGAGTCTATATGCTTTGCAATTTACATACTCTTAGTCAGAAGGCTCACCAGAGTGGACTACTTTTATTCGCTTTAGAGTGGTATAATAAAGCACGGTCATTTTTGTAATGCACCTTTTGAAATGTGTTGTCAAAAACCATAATTGTTTGGCAAACCTCCTGAAAAGATAACATTCTCAAAAATGTCACTTTTTGCAAGAGTTTAATGAAACTCTTGGTGTTTCCCTTTATTGACCCAATTTAATAAAACTTTGTACTTCCCCCATTATTGATTAAATTTTCAGTAGAATACATTACAGCTGGCAATCAATGGTTGTAATTTAGAAATTAATTTTTCACAAGCTGCATAACTCGGAGGTGTTGCTGTCATCCATATTGTGTGCAGTGGGTATAGATCATATACAACGTTGGCAGAAACAACTTCAAAAAAGCTTTGGTTGCTTTGTAAATGGGGAGATTATCAGGGCCCTGAGGGCACTAATTGGCTTTAATTGCCCTGAGCAACCTCACCTGGATCCTGCACCCCCTGCTTATGGTTCAGGTGCTCCAATTTTGCTCAGGGCTTGGTCAGTGCTTTGCTGTGGAGTTCCTGTCTTCAGCCTGGTCTGCTGAGTTGCTGTTTGGGATTCCTGGATTCATTTGAGATCTGGCTTCTTCCCTTGCTGTGTCTACTGAGCACAGGACTGTTCCTGGCCCTGCTGTGTCAACTCCACTCAGGTACTGTGAGAACAGGGCCTGGCTGTACAGGGTCATCCTTGGAGTAGCCCCACATCTGCTGCTCCCCTAAAAAGGTGATCTGACAGAAAAAGGGGTCTTCTAGGGTGGCTTGATTGGTGTAAATAAATGGAAATGAGAAAGGAAAGACTCTTGTTCCTAACTGCATAGGTAGGATAACGAAAGAAGCTGAAAGGAAATGGAAAGAGCTAGAGAAAGAGCTGAGTGGTGCGGTTGACACACCAGAAGGACAGGATGTCATCCAGAGAGACCTGGACAGGCTGGAGAGGTGGGCCTGTGTGAACCTCATGAGGTTCAACAAGGCCAAGTGCAAGGTCATGCACCTGGGTTGGGGTAACCCCTGGTATCAATACAGGCTGGGGGAAGAAAGGATTGAGAGCAGCCCTGCTGAGAGGGATTTGGGGGTATTGATGGACGAAAAGCTAGACATGAGCTGGCAATGTGCGCTGGCAGCCCAGAAGGCCAACTGTACCCTGGGCTGCATCAGGAGAAGTGTGGCCAGCAGGTTGAGGGAGGTGATTCTGCCCCTCTACTCTGCTCTGGTGAGACCTCACCTAGAGTACTGCATCCAGCTCTGGAGCCCTCAGCACAAGAAGGACATGGAAGTGTTGGAGCTGGTCCAGAGGAGGGCCACAAAAATGATCCGAGGGCTGGAGCCCCTCTCCTATGAGGACAGGCTGAGAGAGTTGGGCTTGTTCAGCCTGGAGAAGAGAAGGCTGCGGGGAGACCTGATTGCAGCCTTCCAGTACTTAAAGAGGGCCTATAGGAAAGATGGGGAAAATCTTTTTAATAGGGCCAGCTATGACAGGACAAGGGGTACTGGTTTTAAACTAAAACAGGGTAGGTTTAGACTAGATATAAGGAAGAAATTCTTTACAATGAGGGTGTTGAAACACTGGAACAGGTTGCCCAGAGAGGTGGTGGAGGCCCCATCCCTGGAAGCATTCAAGGCCAGGTTGGACAGGGCTCTGAGCAACCTGATCTAGTTAGTGGTGTCCCTGCTCACTGCAGGGGGGTTGGACTAGATGACCTCTAGGGGTCCCTTCCAACCCAAAACATTCTATGATTCTATGATATTCAGGGGAAAAAGAAAATGGGAAGAAGCAGCAACTGGTAACCTAAGGGAGGAGCTTTCTAAGGACTGGGACAGGGCCCTCAGTGGCTAAGGCTTATCAAAATAGAGGTAGAAAGAGAACTGGAAGTTCATGCTGAAACGACAGTAACTGTTTATTTCTGCACTGCAAAAGATTCTTGGGAACAGACCAGAGCATGATGTGTGTAAAACCTAGAGAAGATAATGAAGGTAATTCCCAGTAGGCTTATGGGGGACAAAATACAAGTCCTGGGGTGAAGGAGAATTATGGAGTAGGTACTGAGTCCAAACAAATCCTATCAACTTGACTTAGAGCACAGTGAGTGTGCTTTGCGTGGCTTAATACTGATCTGTATGAAGGCATTGAACACTGATAATTACAGATGCAAGATGTAAAAAGAGAAAAAGTAGATTAGAAGAAAAAAATTGAGCATGGGTGAGCAGAGAAATAAAGTAAGAATAAAAACAATTTTATTCGAGAATAAAGAAAGTAACAGGCAGACATATAGTTAGTGCAGAAAGAAGGTAGTAACCTTCACTTTTGTGACTCATTTGGCTCTTTCTTTGCTGGTAGATCATGCTTCAATTATGTCTTTGTGAATCAAATAGTGGTGAGCTTTGTATATATGAAAGATGCCAGGTACCAGATAGAAGCACATAATTACCAAAGAGTTGACAGTGTCCTACAGCCACACTTTTGCATCTGCTTCCCATTGTGGTATCTAGTATAACTAGAATGAGTGCTGGTGATCAAGTGACGAATTTTCCCTGCCAAAGCTCAGGTATTGCGCTGGCAGCTCTGCCAAGCCAAACATCTATGGCTGATTTCTCAACGTGTGTATTTGATACTTCTGGATGTAGGGAGAAAGCTGTTCTGTTTGCTGTAACATCACATTGAGTGATTTATGGCAGACAAATGAAGATCCATATGTGAGGGTCTCTAAGTAGGACTGGTGTCAAAGGAAAATGTTGAGGGGGACAAAAAAGATTGCAAGTTTCTAATTTGTTTTATTTATGTATACAAACCCTGAATATTAATAGAGAATGCATAAGTAATTGATGGACTACATATAGTTTTTCATTATCTTAATGTTGAGATAGGCAGGAAAGTCCTTTGGCAACAGGCACAGGCATGTTACAACCTCAAAAAGGTTGTAAGTTAGGCCTGAAGCTGCCTAGCTGCTAGGAGTGACTGAGCACCCCTTACGCTGAGCAACCATTATGGCCCACTGCTATGACTTTTATTGAGTCTTGTGGGTTCTTTCCTAGTCTGGCCAACCTTGATATCAAATGGTGGGTCAGTTTTCCAACTCTTATTTAAAGCAATGAACTCAAAGGTATGATTTCTAAGCAGCTTAACAGCTGAAATAAAATAAATCCATATCCAAATGGCAAATAGAAATCCATTAATATATGGTATTAAAAATCTGATAGATTTTAATGCCTGACTCATGATTTTGTGAGTGCTGGGATTGCCAGCAGACGCTTGACTGCATTGTGAAACAGACTCTCAGGAGGGCGTGGGAGGTGGCATGCGTTAGCAGAGTGGGTAGAAATGCGTTGAGCATCAAACAAAGGGGCTGCCTTTTTTTTTTTTTTTTTAAGTTAAGACTTTTTCCTTTTAGAAAAGGAAAAATAGGTGAAATGGAAAGTGTGACAAGACACTGCTAGGAATACTGTCTTAATTCTGCTTCTGTTTAATTTGGTTGAGTTTTGGAAGGGCAGTCAAGCTTAAGCCCACTATGCTGGATGTGCCCACTTGGTTTTCCTCAAGTTTTCTGAGGTCACTGGTGCTAAAAGGTATCAAGACCCTCTGAACCATAAGCCTCCCATGTGTGCCAATCTGAAAAAAAGTACCTGTGTTCCCATACTTATGGTGTTGGGTAGGAGAGAGACAACTGCAAAACCCACAAGAGTTTCCTGGGATATCTCTCTATGGACAGTTACAAACCAGTTCATGCTCTTTTGCCTCCTCTTTAGCAATTTTTCATCATTGGCAGTGCCCATTCTGGCATAGATCAA
This sequence comes from Egretta garzetta, assembly GCF_000687185.1. Classification (NCBI taxonomy): domain Eukaryota; kingdom Metazoa; phylum Chordata; class Aves; order Pelecaniformes; family Ardeidae; genus Egretta; species Egretta garzetta. The sequence goes on along the minus strand of NW_009259114.1, from coordinate 317,197 downwards.
TCCATATGCCTATTGTCTTTAACCCAGATGTCCTTCCTGTTGGATGGGGTCCCAGTGCCTGTATTTCCAGCTGAAGGAGAGCAAGAAATCCTTCTAATTTTCCTGCAGGCTACTCTCCCTGTCGACCTTTTCAGCTTCTGAATGTTTAGCTCTCCCTGTTCTCTGATGTTGGGTATCAATAATTAAAAGACTGGAGAGAAGGGAACACAGGAAATTCTGTGTTTTTTATTTTAAATGCCACTGCTGATTTGATGATAATTTAAAGATCTGCATGTCTTGTGGGCTTTGGGTTTGGTTTATCTTTTGTTTCATAAGCTGTCCTATAAAAAGAAAAACTAGGACAGTGGACTGATGCTCAGGAGGCTCACTTCTCTATCAGCACCATATCAGCCTCCCCATAGTCAATACCTCATCTCCCTGTTGATAAAACTCGCTAATAGTTCTGTACCAAATCTTGCCACAAATGGCCTTCAGGAGTTACAATATCAGAAGCTGTTTCCTGATACCCTTCAATAATGGCTTAACTGAGGCCACAGATCTGCTGATGCTTCTCCTGATGGTAGTGCTTACAGTGGCTGCTGATTTCCTTCCCCAACAGGCTGCAACAGTAAAACTCTGAAGATAATTTGTTTAAAACATAGGGATTTATTATAGGGTATTTCTTCATTCAGTGGAGTCAAACAATTTCCTGAAGGCAGTTCATCCCAATTAATCCGTGACAGTGATTTGTTTGTTTAGGCTAAATGTATGATTCTTAAGCATTTAGAGTTGGTTGAGATTTGTGTTTGGAGCACTGGCTTGAAATTAAAATACCATGTTAAAATTTTGACTCTATCCTTCTTTCCTCCATTTCATCCTGAATGCCCATTTTTTTCTGGGTTTTTGAGTGCAGAATACAGCGAAACTTGCAGCCAAAAATCAGACCCTAATATTTTGCAAGTTGTCTCTGCAGCAGGAGGCTTATTTGGCCGCTTCTGAACAGGGTGTCTCTTCTTTTACTTCCCACTTGACTCTTGTCAGAAGTGAATTGACTGTAGTGACTTCTATTCCCTCACCTACAGAGCCACCTCATATATTTGAGAGCATCTTGCCAAGCACATGGCAAGTATTTGTGTCCACCTTTTTGGTGTACACTTTGTTTTAACTTGGGTATCTCTGGAAAAATCACTGTTAATACTATGGTAGCATTTAACATAACTGAGAATTTTCCTTTCCTTAGTTGTTTAGTGGTATTGCCCATCCAAAAAGGTCATTTTAAGTCATTGAGATTTTTATACGTCCCTCTTGCCTATAAACTGCATCAAGATCCCTTCCAAATTCAAACCTCCCATATGGGTTTTTACAGTCTAGGGATGTTGCCAAATTACCCCTAAATCTGCATTATTTAATTTGACTAATTAAAAGCTAACCATTTTGTAGCATGGTTCACTTTATCCTTGCTTAGGAGTTGGGGCTGTCTCCACAGCATGTTGCACTGTGGAGCTGTGTGAGAGCTCTGCTCATTCTTACTGCTTCTTTGAAGTACTTCAACAGGAATATTTGCTTACACTAGTGTTTTAAAGATGAAAATCCTGGTCCAGCATGTCTAATAATTTTTCTGTCCACTTCAGTGGGCTCAGGGTTGTACCCTTTATTTCAAAAGATGTTAGATTAGATGCAAAGCTTTTTTTGACAGTCTGGACTAGTTAGCAGATTTAAAAGCACCTATTTTCCAGGCTGGGCTGACCTAGCAGGCACCTTTGCGATGCTGGGTAAATACAATGAACTGTTCAATTGGAAAATTATTTTAATAAGCAGCATTTTAGTAAAATCTGTGGTTTGCCCTCTGAATCCTGATTAATAAAAATAAATCTCCATTACCCTCTCACATGGTCTTGCCTTCCTGATTGGTAGAAAAATATTTTTTTTTTTCAGCAGCAGCATTAAAGATTCAGCTGTTATTTGGAGTAATTATTGTGCAATGCAAATCTAATAGACACGATGCACAGCATTTTCTTTAGAATAAAAGCCAACTGCCTTTATTCAGCTTATATAACCCTTTCCTGAAAGAGCCCTTTATACAGCTCGTGTCATGTCAGCAGTAATCATGGACTGAGTGGTGGTGCATGCAAATCAGTCAGCAGCTGTTGTTTAATTGGGCTGGAGGAATCATATAATGAATTTGCCAGTAAGTGCAAGGATAGATCATATTTAATGCTCATGGTCTTTCAAAGTATTGTGTTGCTTGTACTGTTGGGTGCTGGAAGCTGAGGGCAGATCCAGCCAGGTCAGTCTTATCTTTGCTCTAGCACCCAGGCTGCCACTATCTGCAGGGCTCCTGGCCCTTCCAAACCCCTGGGGCAGTTGTCATTAGCCAGTAAAACTTCACACAGGTATTTTATGTTGGGAAATAAAAAGAGAGTTTTCCTATTCCCCTGGTATTCAGACTTTCCCCAGAGTTACAGCATGGGATAGAAGCAAGCCAACTTATCAGTGTAGCTGTGTCTCTGTCAAACCCCAGCATTTGGTATCACATCATTAAGGCAGCTGGGATGCTGAAGCTGCTCTAGGTAGTTCTGGTTGGTTGGTTTCTTTAGTTTTTTTTTTTTCCTCCACCCCAGTTTTAATGGAAGTTCTGAGCATGAAGCATTTAGATATGATGGGAAGCCAGTTAGAAATACAGACTAAGGCAGTCAAGCTGACCCAGGAGTCTGGCCTGTTCCCTAAAGCAGGTATTTGGGAAGGGTGGGGAGGTGGAAGAAGTGACGGCTTTAATATGACAAACTTCTGTTGTGATTGTAGATATAAATCTGGTTTCATGGGTGGATAAAAATCACCATTCCAGCTGCATACCATGCAGACTCACGCCAATGAGAAATCTGTGGATTTCATTTTGCTAAAGAGGTAAAGGATACTAAAAACTGCTTTATACCTGTATTTTTCTAGCCATAATTTCTAAACTGCTTGTATGTAGTTCATGTTTTATTGGGAGTTTCTGTCACGTTCTCACAGCGCAGGTTTCCAGAAGAGGGAGAAGCTATAATTATGTATGGGAATGTTATACACTGCTGACTGAAAACTACCCCATCGCCTGCCTTCCTTCTACTAGCCTCTTCTCAGACAAAACCTTTGCCTATTACTTTTCATGATGATCAAAACTGTTCCGGTATCTTTTTGTTATTGGATTCCATCTATATTGTTTCTCTTGTTATATACTTATACAAGGTTGTAATTAAATAATCCCTTGGACTGGTAATTCTCAGTGCCACAGTACAACAGCAGTGAATAACTAACAATAAATAAGGCTTTTAGGATCTCAGCTGGTTCTGGTTTGTTTCAGAAGAAAGGGATGGTGAGGAGAAGAGTGAGGATGCCTTCTGTGGTTCAACTTGAGCATCACTCTAACCTTGTTTAGCTGAGTTCTTAGTTCGTGTTAGGTGGTGTAATTTCTTGGCCGTACCAGATTGCACAACAAGCAAAGCCTTGCTCTGGGCTGGTGCATCCCATTTAATTTTTGAGATGTCTGGAGCCACTAAACACCTTCTGTAAGAGGAAGGTGTCCTGCTGTCTTGCAAGACATAATGAGCAAGAAGCAGAAACTGTTTCAAAGGAGGTAAGTTGTTTGGGTTTGTTGGTTGGTTGGGGTTTTTTTACATATATATTTAGAAAAAAATAATCTGCAAGTATATGTGAATCTCCTTGCTCTGCTTCTCCTCTGGATCTTCTTCTCTTTCTTCTTGTGGAAGATTTCCTCACTGACTGAAAATACTTCTTCAAACTTCAAAGAACAGTATTGAATCACAAAGAGGAGATTTTACTATTGAAAAATAAACTAAGAGCAGTGCAAATACCACCTGGGTATTTCAGGTGGTGGCTGCTGTTTTATGTTGTTGTCAGTGCTCACCCAGCAGTTGCTTTTTCATCTCCGTTCCAAGATGTTGTGAAGAAATGAAGCGCTGTTCGTTCCCACAAACTGCTTTGGGTTTGCAGATACTTCTCTTTACCCCTTATTTCACCCTTTCTTCCCCCTCCCTCCTCCCCCGCAGTTCTCATGCAGCCTGCCAATCCTTTGCTTAATCCCAGAGAATGTATTTTTGGTACTGGCACAATGAAGAAAAAGAGGCAAATTGATTTGCATTTCTTATCTGGGAGTTTCACTTGCAGAATCTAGTACAGTTTCACTGACGCAGAGGCAGGAGAGATGATCCTGTAAATCTGACATCTCTTTATTAAGACTGAGACGAAAGGGAGTGGGAGGATGGTCTGAGCTCACTACAGGAAATAATACTGTAGGTAGTTTTGTTTGTTGTCTCAATTCATGTTTCACTGAAGTTTTCCTAGTTGGTTTGGAGACGCACTCACAGTGCCATTGTATGGCTACTCAGTCCCAGTTTAACCAGTTGCGCATAGCTCCCGTTTCCCCACAGCTCGGCTGGAACTGAGCAGGGGTAGCAGCCACCTGGCAGATGGGGCGTATGCACGTCCCGTCATTCTAGTTACATCATCTTTATTTTTATATATATGCACATGCCGAGCCCAGCGATTCAGTTAGTTCCGGAGAGGTTAAAAGCTGATTTCAGCAAGTTGTGCGAGATACTCTTTGCCCTTCCCCTGCTGCCTCCCTGTCTGTGTAAGGGGCTTGGGAGCCAGAAGTAACCAGAGCAGATAAATCTCCTTACGTAAATGCCTTGGGTTCCCCCCCCCTTGTTACAGCCCCACTATTGCCTGTCTCTGCCAGTCATCCTGTTCAGGCTGCAAGCTGTGAGCAGTGACTTTCTTACCTGTCTTACGGCAATCTGTGCTTATCCGCTGCTGTTAACATAGCAGTTCCTCTCTGACCCATGAGAAGCAGATGGGTGAAAAGTGAGTCCTGATTGTTAGTTGGCAAAATTCCCTCCTGACTTTAAAATAGGTACTTGGTCAAAGCCGTGCAGCAGTGGTGACTGACGCCCCTTGTTGCAGTGCAAGGGTGTGCTTCCAAGTGGGAAGCGGGGGTTCTTTAAGCATGATTTTGGAAAAAAAATATGAAAACATGAGGGGTGGAAAAAGGAAAGCATAATCACTTACCACTTGGCTGGATGAGACAGTAACCTCCTTGATGCCTCTGCACTCAGTGCTTAATGCAGCCTTTCACAGCTGAACTATGCAAGCAGTAGGCAGGAGGCTTGCCCACGCCTTGGATCACTGTGTTCTCTGTTCAGGTGCCTCCACCGCCTCTTCAGACACGTCTAGAAACATGGAGTCTAAGGGAACGTGGTTCTTTGGGTACCTGGTCCTTGAAGCAAGCGGGAATTGCAGATCAGTCAGTATAGATATTAATGTGCTGCTCCAGGAGCTGGTTAATCTTTTAGAGCTTGCATCTGCTCTCCTTGCTGCAGCAGTGCAGCTGCCCTGCGCTCACTGGGGTTGCCCTGTTTTACATCAATGTAAAGGAAGAAATGGACCCTTAAATGTGTTGTTATTATTGTCTGATGCTCCTATTCCCCTCTCCTTCCTCTCTGCCTGCCTCAGCATCTTCAGTGCTGCTTGCTCAAACTGTGAAATTGCAGGATAACAAAGTCTTTAAGGCTGGAAGGGATCTTGGGTGATTGTCTAGGGATGGTTAGGGCAGGCTGCTCAGGGAAAAGTCCAGTCAGGTTTTAGTATCTCCAAAGATAGACACTGAACAATCTTTCTGGGCAACCTGTTCCAGTGTTTGATAAACTTCACAGTGAGCAGGTTTTTTCCCATGTTTGAACAAAACCTCCTGTGTTTCAGTTTGTCCCTGTTGCTTCTTGTCCTCTTGTCCTTATTGGGCATCACCAAGCAGAGTCTGGTTCAGGCATCTTTACACTCTTGCATAAGCTATTTATTCACATTAATGAGACCCTCCTGACCCTTCTCTTCTCCAGGCTGAACATCCCCAGCTCTCTCAGACTTTCCTCATGTGAGAGATGCTGTGCTGCCTTAATTACCTTAGTAGTCCTTTGTTCGACTCACTCCAGTATGTCCATGTCTCTCTTGTACTGGGAAGCCCAGAAATGGGCCCAGCACTTCAGGTGTACCTCACCAGTGCTAAGCAGAGAGGAAGGGTCACTGAATGCCAGAGTGCTCACTCCGAAATGATTACCAGGTGTGTGATTGATCGTGATAGTTATGTAGCCAGGCTATGGAACAGCTCAACTTCAATGAATTTTCTAATTTTACTTTATACTGTATCTGCAGAGTAGTTTGCTATTTGGCCCTGCATCTGACTAAACCTTTCTGAATGGCAAAACAATCCATGCAAGTCAAACCCCGCTGATGAGTCTGTGATGAGATGATTTGTGGTGCTGGCCTGGTACCTAGGAAATGGTGGGGTTTTTTTCTAGTTTTTAATCTTGGTGTTGTTCCACCAACATAAAAGTCATGATGTCAAATGTACACAAAAGATGTTTTTAAAGTTGCATTTTAAAGATTTCTAACTTGGTTTTTTGTGATAGACCTACCTTTGAATTCTTACTAAGGCTAATTAATTGAAAAGAATAGTTTTCAGCTTATTTTAAAGTGCTCACATGATTCATGAAATACATGATAACAAATAATCTATATTCTTTTTGTGTGAGGGCTGCTAGCCTGTGTTATTTAGAGACATTTGTCAATTGATACAGTCAAGAAAGACTTCATCAGTTCTGCAATGTTCCACTTTTTCATTGGATTAATCATTCTGTGAAATCTGTCAAGTAGCCATAACCTTGGTGATGCTTTTTTGTCACTTCTGTCCTTACGTAGAGCTAGATTTTTATTATGATGGCAGACTAGAATATTGCAGTAGGATTACTTGTGAGTTAGGTGTTAATCATTGTAGAAAGGAGTTTTTGTTAAATACATCTCCACTGATTTTCTATGGATAGAAGATGCTTTTTCTGCTTACAGATCGCTGGACAGAAAGGTTACATTCCTGTCCACTACTTCTTCTAAGCCTCAGACCAGTTCTGGAAGAGATTCTCTGTAGTAACTCTGTTTTAAATTTTATCATCCGGTATTTTATCTCCTTCTACAAAACGTAATAAATATATACAATTTATTTTAAGTATTTCATTGTCTGATGCTCCTATTCCCCTCTCCTTCCTCTCTGCCTGCCTCAGCATCTTCAGTGCTGCTTGCTCAAACTGTGAAATTGCAGGATAACAAAGTCTTTAAGGCTGGAAGGGATCTTGGGTGATTGTCTAGGGATGGTTAGGGCAGGCTGCTCAGGGAAAAGTCCAGTCAGGTTTTAGTATCTCCAAAGATAGACACTGAACAATCTTTCTGGGCAACCTGTTCCAGTGTTTGATAAACTTCACAGTGAGCAGGTTTTTTCCCATGTTTGAACAAAACCTCCTGTGTTTCAGTTTGTCCCTGTTGCTTCTTGTCCTCTTGTCCTTATTGGGCATCACCAAGCAGAGTCTGGTTCAGGCATCTTTACACTCTTGCATAAGCTATTTATTCACATTAATGAGACCCTCCTGACCCTTCTCTTCTCCAGGCTGAACATCCCCAGCTCTCTCAGACTTTCCTCATGTGAGAGATGCTGTGCTGCCTTAATTACCTTAGTAGTCCTTTGTTCGACTCACTCCAGTATGTCCATGTCTCTCTTGTACTGGGAAGCCCAGAAATGGGCCCAGCACTTCAGGTGTACCTCACCAGTGCTAAGCAGAGAGGAAGGGTCACTGAATGCCAGAGTGCTCACTCCGAAATGATTACCAGGTGTGTGATTGATCGTGATAGTTATGTAGCCAGGCTATGGAACAGCTCAACTTCAATGAATTTTCTAATTTTACTTTATACTGTATCTGCAGAGTAGTTTGCTATTTGGCCCTGCATCTGACTAAACCTTTCTGAATGGCAAAACAATCCATGCAAGTCAAACCCCGCTGATGAGTCTGTGATGAGATGATTTGTGGTGCTGGCCTGGTACCTAGGAAATGGTGGGGTTTTTTTCTAGTTTTTAATCTTGGTGTTGTTCCACCAACATAAAAGTCATGATGTCAAATGTACACAAAAGATGTTTTTAAAGTTGCATTTTAAAGATTTCTAACTTGGTTTTTTGTGATAGACCTACCTTTGAATTCTTACTAAGGCTAATTAATTGAAAAGAATAGTTTTCAGCTTATTTTAAAGTGCTCACATGATTCATGAAATACATGATAACAAATAATCTATATTCTTTTTGTGTGAGGGCTGCTAGCCTGTGTTATTTAGAGACATTTGTCAATTGATACAGTCAAGAAAGACTTCATCAGTTCTGCAATGTTCCACTTTTTCATTGGATTAATCATTCTGTGAAATCTGTCAAGTAGCCATAACCTTGGTGATGCTTTTTTGTCACTTCTGTCCTTACGTAGAGCTAGATTTTTATTATGATGGCAGACTAGAATATTGCAGTAGGATTACTTGTGAGTTAGGTGTTAATCATTGTAGAAAGGAGTTTTTGTTAAATACATCTCCACTGATTTTCTATGGATAGAAGATGCTTTTTCTGCTTACAGATCGCTGGACAGAAAGGTTACATTCCTGTCCACTACTTCTTCTAAGCCTCAGACCAGTTCTGGAAGAGATTCTCTGTAGTAACTCTGTTTTAAATTTTATCATCCGGTATTTTATCTCCTTCTACAAAACGTAATAAATATATACAATTTATTTTAAGTATTTCTGTAAAGGAGATAAATGCAGCGTGCAAAATCTAACCATGTCTCAGAAGATAAATCTGTGAGGTGTAAGAATCCAGCAACATGGAGACAACTACAGGATCTGACCTCGTTTGTGCCAGTCATACTTTCAGTTTCAGCTCTGACAAATTGCTGGTGCGTAACATGCTCCAGACTTTGGGAAAAGCCACCAAGGTGCTGATCCCAGAGATACTTCCTGAGTCATAAATCCCCTTTTCATTCTACTCTGGTTCCAGGCATAGCAGCAGCAAAGTCAGACAACTTTTGCTTTTGTATTTAGCATGCAGACTGGTATTTGCAGACCTGTGTTTGACACCTGAGTGCCTCACCAGTTACGAAGTTTCTGTTGGTTAACATGGATTGGGTTCTCCATCCACTACATCTTCCACATAACATGCAAGTGAGATGCGAGGTATCTTTCCACCTCAGCTAGTCCCCTTTGAACGTGTGGACTCTAAGTTTATCAAGAAAGTATTTTTAAACAACTCTGGTAGCTGCTCCATGAGTTTTCCAAGCTCCCTGGGAAGTGCAATCTGTAAGCACAGCACCTTGACATCCTCATGAAAGAAAATTACCTTGGAGTGACTCAGTGAAAGGTTAGAACTGTTGAGTGTTTTAATCAATAATATATGAGTTGGATGAGCAGCATGCTGTACTTTGCAGTGTGCAATCAATAATACATTTTTATGCTCAACTTTTTAATCCTCAAAAAAACTACATCAAAAATTTCATGCTAGACTGACCATGAGAATCAATAATAGAGAAAGGTTGCCTCTTCTCCTTAGTACAGTTTAATGAAAAGCATAATTTATTTACTAAATGATGCTACAAATCTATTATACATCTTCTGGAAATACCAAATGGAAAAAAGTGTTTAATATAGTAATATAGTTATGAATTTTCCAAAACTAAAAATGCAAAGATTAAGGTTGTTATTGTAACACTTCAGTTAGTTATTGAAGAATAAAATCTAGGAAAATAGAGTTTGCTTAAATCAAGCTAGGTCTATTATTATTTATTATTTGTATTGTTGTAGTATGTAAAAGCCTCAACAAAGGGGCCATGTTCCAACATACAGGGCAAAAAATTGTCTCTGGTTTCCATTGGCTTTACATCCATGGTCTCTTACAAATGTCTTGAGTTAGACAGCACTGCTGCTGTGAATGGAAGCCTGGCATTAGCTAGGAATCTATTTGCAAAATAATGTGTAAAGTTTTCAGTAAAATTCACAAACTTTGGTTTCTCTACTGAATCACATAGCAAAGTTGTATAGTATTGAATTTTTTGTGCATTTATAGAGCATTTGCCATTATACAAAAAGGAGGATCAAACTTTTCTTAATGCCAGCTGACCACGCTTCCATTTCAGGCTTGAAGTCATTAATTTATTCTTGCTGAATCAGAAAGTCTATTGCTTTGTTAGCAGTACTTCAGATCCCCCTGGACTTCTGCTGCTGTTTTACTGCATCACCAGTTATTTGTGATGTATTATTAATCTTCTGTGATCTATACTTGCGCTGCTTCCATGGCTGCGTGGTGGTAGCTCATTTAAACAAGAAGCAGGAGCTTCTGTAAAAAGTGACTTTTCTTCCTCTGTGGCAAGTTTCCAGTTGTGTAGAATAAGAAAATTTTTATTCATGTGTTATGAAAACACTGTCATGTGCACATCCATATGTGGCAGGATCACACACTTCTGGACGACTGGGGGGAAGGTGGGAAATGCGCAAGAGAGATGCTAAACTCGGTACTATCTGATTTTTTGCCTCCTAGAAAAGAAAATATTGCTTTTGGTACTGAACAAAGATACTTAGGAGAGAAGCAATTTTATTCTGCTAGGGGGTTTGTTATTCTTTCAAGCCAAGGTCTGTGAAGGTATAAAGAATGAGTCTTGGTAGAGCTGGGATGGGGGGTATAGTAGGAAAAGTGTGCTTACCTTGGTGTCTGGTGGTTATCTCAAATTTTTTTTGTGCTGTTTTTTAAGGTACAGCATTCAGTGGGGACCTTTTGACTCCATTAAAATCAGTAGCATATCACTAACACAACTTGTAGCTGTTAAAAATTCCCCTTGTGTGTGGCATCTATGTGCGATTGGATTAATGCGTTGGGAATGACCCTGCTGTAGTAACATAAAAAAGATGTTTTCTATATTAAACAGCAATGGCAAAAAAGGAAATGGGAAAAGTGAATATTGCCACTTTACCATTGTCAAAACCCAGAGAAACCATGATGCAAGCATCCCTGCAAGTGTGTCTGACTGCAAATGTAAGTACGTGTGTTTGAGGTTTTGATTGCGTCTTGGCCAGCTCTGATGGAGCTGTGGAGAACTCCCTGTGGAGAACTGAAGAGCAGGATTCAACTTTTTCTTCACAAACATGACAGAACAGTAAAAGCCAGTTTCTACCATTTTGGGATTGGTACCTTAAGATAAAGCTGTATTTCCTTATAGTTGCTCACAGCTACCTCATTTCCCATGTCAAATAACTTTTGCAAAACCCTGTAAAACAGGCAACTAAAGTACTAAGAAAACAAATGTAAGTGTTGCTGAAGGTAGGAAATAAAAACAATTAAGGATTTCTCACAAAGTAATTTCCCTGTTTCACAGTCTGCTTAATCATTGTCTCTGGAACTCCATCACAAGGATGTAATGAAAATGTCACTTTTTATGCTGTTTGTGTCTTTGAGAAAGCATCCCCTGGTAAGGACAGACCCATCCAGGACAGGCCTATGCTGATATCTCAGATACAAACAGCAGTTAAGTCCTGGGAACAGAGTTCAGCCCCTCCCAGCTGAGGGGTGAGTTCATCTCGACCCGCTGCATCACAGCCTACACCTGCTCTGCCGTAGTGGTGGCATCGCTCAGGTAGTCACTGCCCTTCCAGTTAGAAGTGAAACCCTTGGTTTCTTTTATGTCGCTGGAGAGACAAACGCCCCCAGAGTATGACTCAGTCTCCAATCTGCTAATTTTCTGGAGGTGTCTGCCTATCTGCATTTACTATTGAGGTAGTACAAAATGACTATTATCCTAAATTAGCTGTTCTGCTGAGATGTTTCAAGGTGGAAGAATGAATCTGCATTTAAGTCCTGAACATCCTTATAAAGACTAGGCTGAACTTCTTGCCATCATTATCCAACTGAGTTAAAGTCAGCCTTAGTGTGCCTGCACGTCAGGTCTGATTCCAGTGTAGAAAATGCAAGCGCTAACTGCATGTCCACATGGATGTGGCTGGACATAGGTAGCAGTGACAGCCATGAAAGAGTGCAAAGTTGAGAATAGGTGTGTCTTCTATTGAAGTTGGGGCAGGGAAGCAAAAATCTGACACCCTTGCATAGGTAAATCTGGTAATGCCTACGAATGAGATTCTCTTGCATGATTACTTTAAGCAGTCTATTACATATCTGTTATTTCTGTTTGTAATTAAAATTTTGAACTTGTGTGGTGCTGAGCATAAACCTGTACTCCCTGAAGGCAACAGATGTTAAAGTCAGCTGGCACCTTGCAAGACCAAGACCTTTACGAGGTGTAAGGAATTAGCAGTGATTATTTAAAAAAAATTATAAACTTTGCTATGTGGGTGCTTGCTCACAGTGCATGCAAGACTTTCTCCTCCTCTCAAAAAGGAACAGGTAGTTAATTACCAATATAATTCTCTTTTTAAAAAAATTGCAAAAATCCTTGATGCATATCATTCTATAGCCAGAGGGAGGTAAAATTTGTCTTTAAAAATTGTAAGACAAACATTCCTCCTAATCCTGAAGGTTAACCAAATAAACTGGATGTTTTTGTCACTCTTGGTTTTTTGTACCAGTTGTAAAATCTGTAGAAACTCTTTCAGGCTGGCTGGAAACTCGTGAGATCCCTTGCTGCTTTGCAGACAGCATTGCATGGCTGATATCTAAACCATTACCTCCTTGTAAGTAATAGCAAATCTCTCCATTTAATTCCTCTGTTTTCTTCTTTCCCCATCACAGTTGTTTTCCTGACCACACTCGTTATTTGTATTAATTTTTTATCTTCTTGAAAATGCTGACCAAGGAGCTTTCTCTTGATTGATATCTCTCAAGTGACTCCCCACAGTGATTACTGTGGAATTAATCATTTGACTCCATCAGCAGAAAGACCCCTGTGTTGACTTTCAGCAGATGCATGTCATCATTATTATTGCATGCCAACAAATTTGTTTGGGGCTGAATGATAGCAGTAGATGTCATCTGGAAGAGCTAGTTTGCAGTGGAGTTGCTTTTGTTTGATTGCTACAGTGTTGGTTAAAATTCCTCACAGCAGCACTATATTGCTTGATTGCTGGGTACTTCAAATTCAGGAGAATTAGAGCTGTTCGAGTGTAGTGGATAGACTGTGGTGATTCAGCAGATATTCTGCCTTTGTTCTTTTTGCAGCACCCACACATGAAAACCTACTTTTCGTATTTTGCCCATGGAGAGGCAACCTATTTTATTTCTTTTAACCATCTCCAAATGATGTCTCCTGAGACCTCTTGAGGAAAAAAAAACCCCAAACCTCAAACTATTGTTAGTTATAAACCATTCTCTCTGATGCATTTTTTGAAATCAAGGGCTGATAAAGTCAGATGGCTTCACTTATTTCTGCCTTACTTTTCAATCCTAGCTTTACATCTTCTAAATGAGGGGGGAGCAAAGGTTGAATAAAGTCTCTAAAGTATGTGGGGAAGTAGAAACATGGCATTGCTATATCCAGAAATTTTCTGATGTGTTTCAGATGTGCATGCTGAACCTCATCCTCCAATGAGAGTGATGGTCTTGAGTTCTGCTTCCATCAACACTGTGTTACCTTAGGGAGGGATAGGTTTGTGGTCCCATGTCAGCTTCTAACTTGGAGTAGGATTTGCCAGTTAGCTTAAGCTGGTCTGAATACACCCTGCTGTGGAAAGCAATGGTCCGGTAGAGCTTTGTGCTGGCCGTTACTGCTATCCTGTCATCTGCGTTCCTTTAGGAACTGTATTATTCTGAAGTGGGTCAGGGCAGCTCGATGATCTGGCTGAAAGTAAGCCTGTGCTTTGGGTTCATGTTCAGTGGTCGCTCACCCCCATGCAAGGGAAGAGGTGATGCTCTGCAGGTTGCTCTGGTGCGGTAGATGGAGGGCAGGCCTGCCTGTTCAAGCAGCACTGTGGTCTTAAATCTGCTGAGACCATGTGAGAAATCACAAATTTAGGTGTCTGAAGTGGGAATGCTGACTCTTCAAATAGCAGTTAGGCACAAGGATTCCTTTCAGAGCTTTTCCAGTGTAACTATTTTCAGCAGCAATCTATTAATAATCCGCTAATTTAGAGAAGTACCAGTGGCAATTAACATTCTGTAGTGACACCCGTTCAAGGGTGGAAATGCTTATTTCTGCAGTGATTATGTTATTGGATAGCACAGATTCTGCTGGTATATGTTAATGCAGCACTGGACTTAATCAGGAGCTGTGAAATCTGTATCAAGTGAGGAGTTTTGTTAAAGCATTGGAGTTCCTTTCTTTTTTTTTTTTTTCTTGATGGTTTGCTTGTCAGTTGTTCCACAGTAAAACTGGGTGGGGAATGAGGCTGGGCTGCAATATAGCACAGGAAAGCTGTCTCTGCCTCCTCCCCGGGAATCAGGGGTGTTGGGGAGCAGGACTCCTTTGGGAAGCCCTTTGGGAGATGCCCCCCTGCCAACCCAAGGTCCTGGAGCTGCACAGCAACAATGTCGCGGTGCTCTGTGTGGTGCTTTCACAGGTACTCACCCATTTGAAATACAGCCTGATTCTCCCCCCAATCCCACTTGCTCATGTGACTCTGGGTGAAGTTGCACAGGTACGGAGACCTCAGAGCTGACTGGCAGGCCAGATCCGGATTACAATGCTCTGTGGACTTTTCAGGCCAGATTAAAGTATTTGAAAGGATCAGTCTGGCTCATGGGCTATATTTTTGACATTCTTGTCATAGAAAAGTATTAGGACTTGTAAAAAGGACTAACGTGAGCTTATATTTTACAATTTGGTGTTGTAACTGCTTTGTTAGGGAAAGCAGAATTGGAAATAGTTATACTATTTTTGTCTGGGTTTTTGTGTAGCAACAAATGCCTGCTATGTCTCCTGCACTGAAAAGCAAAACCCATTCCCCCCATTATAACCATTCAATTAGTCTCATCTCCTCTGCTCCCATTTTCCAAGCAACTTAAGATGAGACAAATCCTTCATATTGCCCTTGTATTATAAACACTGCCAATGAGTCTTGAGCAGGCAGAAAAGATAATGGGACAATCTCAATTTAAAGAAAGCCGGTTAACAGCAAATGCATTTCAGTTTATAAATGAATCATGGCAGGTAAAGGCGTGTGTCTGCATAATACGGTTCTCACCTGTAAAATGTTTTCCCTCTAGAGATCTCAATGTACCTTGCAAAGAAATGTGAGTAATGTTCTACTTCTGCAGCATAGGGATAAGGATAAGTCTGAAGTAAATTCCCAAGGACATGCTGCCATCAGTGGAGAGTTCTGTGGCCAGGTGTCAGATTTGTGTTGGGCATCTTGTATCTTAACCACCACTGGTGAATCAGTCTTGAACAGATTTATGAAATATTGTGTCCCCTTTGCGGTAAGGAGGTGTTATTTGCCTCACTGTGCACCTGAGGTACAATGAGAGACTTCAGCAGAGTGTAGATATCAAAGAAAGCTTATTCTCCAGCATCATGTGAAACTGGACTTCTTTCTCAGGCTGGAAATGCAAGATGTACTTAGGAACAGTGCCTGGCCTGGGAGAGAGGTGCATCCCTCCCACCTAAGTACCACTGCTGTCCAGGTAACGTCTCCTTCCATGTGCAGGCATGGTCTGAGCAGATCGAACATGGGCTGCCCAGGAGACCTAATTAAAACTCATAAGAGTGGGAGCAGCGGCAGAGCTGCAAAATCCAGTATGACTTAAGTACCCTGTTTTCGTCCATTTCCAGGAACTCTGCTCGTTCGCTGCCTGCTCTCGGGACTGACCTCATTAAGTATGGTCAGAAAGTTTCCGTTGCTTTGGTGTTTTATTATTAGTTTTGTAGAAATAGATTTCTAGATTAATTATCCAAGGAAAATTACTGATGACAAATCCCATGCAGGCTCTGATGAGAACATTCACATTTTATACAGTGTAGTATAAGAATAGAGCAGGAACAATTGTACACTGGTATTCCTTATCAAAATAGTTTTTTGAGGGTACAGCAGATTCAAGGAGCACTTCACTGGTGCTCCTATTCTCCTGTTCCTATTTCTCTTATTGAAATCTCAGTGCTTCAGCACGTAACACATGGATGGATACACACACGCTCCCTTAAGTTCAGTTTCAGGCAACTTGCTAGAAAGTGGGAGATGAGTCTGATTTTTCGCTTCTGTTCATTTTAGTGAGAAGTTTGGTGCAGGATGTGAAAGAAAGTAGTGGACTTTAGTCCTTTGTCTAAGGAAAAGATGGCAATAAATGCCACCCATGCCAATGTCAGGCACCCGATGGCTCTCTCCATTACCTCCCCCATTTGAGGGCACCTTTTTTTACCTTCTCACCCTATTTCCTATCTGAAGATTATGGCTGCTTTTTTTAAGTATTTTTTTTTTAATGCTTGGCAATATTTAAATGGCTTGGAGCACTCCACAACTGGTTAATAAGCAAACATGTACGTCCAGCTGGTCAGTGTATATATGCAGCTTGGAATGATCTATAAGAAATGCAGCACTTGCCTGGCTGGTAGTTAGGGAATGTGCTAAGCAGATGAAAGTATTGTTGCTAGGGGAAGAACATGAGACAACTAGAAATATTAGAGGACATCATAATCGGAAGGAATAACTGTGGTGTAAAAATGGCAAAATAAATTGATAGAGGGCAAAACATATAGGAAATGTAAGTTTGTTAGCTCTGCTGTTCTTTCACTCAGCAGCAGAAAAAGTTTAGAACTGACCTAAATGTTTTTGATAGAAGAAAAGAAAAAACCCACCAAAAACCAAACCAAAAATCCCCAGGCTGCAGTTTGAGAATTAACTGTACCACCTGCAGGTCATTTTGATTTTCTTGTATTAGCTCTTCCTTAACTTTTTATATGCAAATGTATAAAGATATTTTGGGCAGATTTTGTAGGTTGGGTCAAGCAGACTGAATAGCATAGGCAGTGAGCGTAATATAGTATAAAAAGGATGTTAACTTGATATTTGCATCATTGTCTTATATGAAACTTGGCATGCTGCTCGATTTCGTCTTTGTGTTCATTGCTTCAACCATCAAGTTTCTGCATTTTTAAAAAAAATGTATGGGGGATGATGTGGCTGTATAAATTTAGCATTAGAGGTCATTTAACAATATTTCTGAGACTTCAGCTATTTACTTTTCTGTTCTTAATCTTTCAGAGTTTTTACTTCTTGCCCTACACTTTGTGGATGCTAAAATTTTACATGGGTTTCAAAATGGATTAGACAGCTCCCTGCTAATTTTTCTTCCTTTAAAAGCATCTTTTCTGGTTCAAGGAGAATTAGCTGCAGACTGCTCGGCTCAGGATGGGTATCCAGGGACTATATTACCACATGTTTTTTCTATTATACTCTTCCCTGGGCCACCAGGTTGCTGGCACTGGCCACTAACACTTTTATCTGTACCAGTTTCTGATGAAAACTTTCCAGACCACGTTTAAATCTATTCATCAAAAATAAAAAGGAAAACCCTAAACAAATCAGGAAATTGTGAGCCTTTTCCCCAAAACCTTTCTGCCTCCCCCTGCTCTGTGTCTGGAGGTATTTCCCATTCTTCAAGCTGGCTCCCAAATCCCAGAGCTGTTCCTGGGAGCCAGAGGAGGGGCTATTTCATCTGATAGTGCCCTCTATTAAAGTCAATGAGGAGTCCCTGGATTCAGTGTAGTTTGACTGGGCACTTTGGCCTGATCCACTTTAAATTTGCAAACTTTGTTTGCTTATGTATTTTAAAGCAAATACCTACTTTGCTGGAAGGACATTGAGCTTTGAAAAATAAGATAGAGTAGGCCTTAGAAAAATGCTTACTGAAGCGTGGCATTGCTGATGGGTTCAGAATTTGTTTTCCAAGTTTTAATTTGATAGAGCTGGGGTTGAAACTGTTCGAACTGCTAAAAGCTTAAAGAAGAATTGTAGCCCTTCAGCAGGGACATGCTAGTCTGATCACTTCCTTTTCAACAATCACCTCCTTTGATATGGTTGACATTGCAGAGTTAAGTCTTTGCATTTGGTATCCTCTCATGAATTAGTGGCCATGGATACTTTTTTTCTGTCTTACAACTGAACACTACAAACTTGTCAAGCTCTTAATCTCTTTGCGCCAAAAATAGCTTTGATCTTTGCAGGATACAATTCCCACTAAATGTGTGTGATATTAATATCTTTTTTGTATGTCAATCTTATCTAGAATTTCCTTGAGCAAAGTGATTGGGACACCATTTTTCTGTGCAATTTTCATGACTTGTAGGAGAAAGTTAGGAAAGGCACGATTTCTACAGATCAGATTAAATGCTTAAAGCACCTATTTAGGAAACTTTTAAGATTTTAAGCTGGAATCCTGGTGATTTATATTTTTAGTAATGCCTGTACTACATTCTGGAGTCATCGCAGCAAGCCTTGTCGAAGGGCAGTGTTAGATCTTTTATTTACAGAGTGCAATTGGGTCGCTTACAACCTGTAAATATTATAGACCAAATGTTCATTGTCTTGATTTATAGGGTAATATCAGGAATTACACACAACTCAGTCTGTGCTAGACCTCTATCTGCTGTGAAATCAAGGCCACAATATTTTCCAGGCCAATTTCAAAGGATAATAAAGAAAAACCATGAGATGTGATTTTCCTGAAATAAGATCCAAATGGGGTTAATGACAAGCTTTAGGTTGCTGCCTTGGGACATACCTAAAATGCGTGCAGCCACTTGCCAGCTGTAAACCATATTGAGGGTTATTCCTTCTGCTAATAAAAACCAGTTTGTGTCACCAGAGTGATAAACAATACCCCCCTTAGTAAGCAAAGAGACTAACAATACATGACGTTAAACATAAGACCTGCAGTGTTCAGTAACTCCTCTGAGCTTCACTTTATCTCAAAACATAAATTTTGTTGCCAATGGAACTCTATATAAGAATTAATTGGGGAACTTCACAAGCATTCAAAACTCTTGTATGCCATTATAAATTTATCATTGCTGAAAGGATCTATTTCTGTTGTCAGACATCATGCTTATCTGGCAGACTGCATAAAGAATATGGAATTAATAACCTTCTTCCTATATAAAGAACCCTAGGAAATGTTTGGAAAACTTGTTTTTAAAAACAAGTCAAACATTGTGTTTATTCTCTATAAGGCATTTCTGTAGAAACAACCCATTTAGTATTCTGCCATTCAAGTATTCAAACAATTGCAGCAGATCCCTTGGATTCCCCACTTGGCAAGAACTTGCATGATGTCATACTGAATACTGCAGTGCACATGCCTGTCCATAAATGTTCTCCACCTCAGTGTTTAGGTGTTTAGACAAAGTTCTCTTGGACTACAGGACCAGCTTACCATTCCGATAATTTTTTTTTTTTTTTTTTTTTTTTTTTTTTGGCTTGTATTAACCATAAACAATGGTTCTCTTCTGTAATTCTCCAAGTTTATCTCGCTCATTCTAGCATCACAGATGAGCTGTGAAATTATACATCTAATATTATCAAGATAATTGGGAAAGCCAGTGCTTTCTATTTCCTGGCTATTATTAAACATTCTGTGTTTCTACTTATTTCGGTAACTCAACAACTTCACTCCCAACAAGTACCAGAATAAGTGATACAGAGAAGGGGATTACGTATGCTTTTCCTGTAGTGGCTGGCATTCAAGGGGCAATCAATATAAAATCTGAATGTCTCAGAAGTATTTTTCCCGCAGTATGTGCTTTGTTAGTGAAGTGACTTCACTTGCTGCTGAGGAAAATTCTTTTTCCCATTCTCTGTGCACTATTAGGTACCTTGTGTAGCTCAAATACCATCACAGATAACAAGGCAATGAAATTATTGGAGAAGACATAGCACTACTGACATAAGTTCCTGTGTGAATTTGCATTTGCTGTCTCCCAAAAGAGCATTGGCTCCTCTAAAATGCTAAGTGTCACAGCATGAAGGGAAGGTGCTATATTTTATGTTTTCTGCTGCAAAGTATTTACATAGTCATGCCCTTATATAAATAAGTTAATAGTTCAAGTCAAAGTAGCACCTGAGTAATTTCAAGGTAGCAAAGGTTCCTATGCTCTGTGGAGCAATGCTCCTTGGCAGCCAGCTCTCTGTAAGCTGCAATGACCCTGCTGGCTCCTCTGTTGGCCAAGCTTACTGAGGTGTCTAGCACCCTGATGGTGTTCTTCAGGAAATTCTGGGGTGTCAGAGGTTCCTGTTTCTGCCTGGCTTTGTGCTGGCCCTGTAAAAGTTGTCAGATAACACATGAGAGCTGACGGATGCTCCAGAGATCAGGGCAGGCCGTGGCAGATGGGGCATTTGAGCTGTCTGGGCTTTGGTGCTGTGAGGACCACGTGGCTCATTGTGTTTTCAGCAGGCTAAAATGAGGGTAATCTGTTGCAGTGAGAGGAGAGGTGGTGGGAAGGGACAACACCGAGCCGTGTGTGTAAGGCTAGGGATCGTGGGCCCCAGGGCTGTTGGGCAGTGGTGAAAGTGGGGTCAGGAAAAAGCAGTGAAAGAACTGCTGAAGAGCTCAAATTTAGCCATCTGAGAGCTGAACTGGCAGGAATGGGGCCTTACGTGGTAATGCAGAGGGTGGCTGGGGGTGTGGGTCTGGGCTGTGAGATGAGAGCATGGGTAGAGGTAGGGCTGGGAGCCGTGAGTGGTGGGAGCACAAGCTGACTGCCTGGAGGAACAGAGGTGGGCTGGAGCCCTGGGGAGCCTCAGCAGGCATTGTTTCCAGCACCAGAAAGGAAAGGGCTGTACCTGGCTGTTTACACTTACATTGACTGTTTAACTGAGAACAGAAGCACCCATACACTTCTGAGAAAGTGATGTTCTAATTTTTTCTTTGGCTCTTAGAGTGGATGCCATGTTATGCAAATTAAGCTTTGGGAAGCCTTAGACAGATAAGGGCTTAACACTGTCAAAGCCTGCAGTCTGGGTCTTTCCTATACTCTTGGATCATTTTGCAACCAGATATCCTTATGTCTATATCATGGGATTTTACTGACAAGCCAGATTTGCCAGAAAACCACGCTTTACTTTCGGTGCACACCTTTCATGTACATATATTATACTATGGTTACATTATTCGTCCTCCTTTGTCTGCTGTTGTTATCCATGCTATATATCACCTTAAATGGATAATATTAAATTTTCTCAGGGGTAAGATTTTTTTTTAAGTAGCAAGTCTGCATGGTTTAATGTTATCACTTCTAACTGTATATGATACATTGAACTGTATGAAGCTGTTGCCTCATAAATCCTGTGAGTCCCCAAGATATGCTTATTTGTGTCTTCAGCTTGCTTCCTGGTGATCAGACATTTTCTCACATTCTTCTTGTTGTCGTTGTCTTGTGTTTCATTTTCTTGTGGTTGAAAGGCTGGTTGTTTCTTAATGCTATGAAGATGAAGTTCTTTCTGTGATAAAAAGCCATAGAAGCATTATCAAAGTGTGACTTTGCTGAAGATAATCCCTGTCATGCCACCCTTACTTGTTTGAAATGTTCTCCATTTGCTGTAGTGAGTCCTTAATGTGCGTGTGGATGTATATGAACCAAATACCTTAGAGGAACACCCTCTTCCTTGGAGCTCATGTTCCCATAGACACTGCTACCAAGACACAACATATAGCCATGCTTGGAAGAAATCAAATACCTACACTTGTGAGTACATCTGTACTGCTCAGGATTACCCCTAAAAAAAAATAGGTCAGAAACTCAGGTTGGATAGTCTTTCTTACAGTGATGATACAGAAACAGTGCAGTGTATTACTGTGGAAGAGATTACAGATCTTTTGCTAGAGGAAAGACCAGACAAATATCTATTGGGAATGGTTAGGTAGAGTTGTTTGGATTTGGGAAAGGCTTAAGCATTTTTTGAAGGTCCCTTCCATCCCATGATTCTGTATTCTGTGCTTCATCATTTCACAGATGGTCTATTAAAACTCATAAATCCTAATGTAGGCTGTTAAATATAAATCTGATGGTTTACTGTGAATTGCATTTCAAGCAGAAAGTCTCCAGAGGGGGAAAAGACTCTGAAAACCTTGTACTGAAGATGGATTTACACCTGAGCACACTAACATAATATGAAAGGCTGAAAACATCTGCCATCAAGATCCAGGAGATCCGTGTGAAATTCTAACTACAATCTGTTCTGAACATGCAGGAGCACATTGAAAACACACAGAGATGCTGAAAAAACTCGAAGCAGAGGGGCAGTGAGCAATGGAAAAAGTATTTCCATGCTCTGATTTTTTTAAATTTTTTTTTTTAATGTCTGAGAATTGAAATGTTGAATGTCTTTGTAAACTCAATAATATTTATGGAATGGGTTAACTGAATTATTCTAGTTCCTGAACTTAAAAAATATTTGGTTTTAAATTTTGATTGATGGGGAAAAGCTTATCGTGGCTTGAAATGATATTAGGGGGAAGAGTGTGAAGGAAAATACATTTTGGTGTTACATTTTAAACATGGTAGCATTAAATGTTTTGACAGTTCCTAGCTTTTATTAGCTTAGGTTCTAATGAAAAACTTAATAATAGACCATGACCATCTCTGTAGAGAAAACACAGAGGCTGTAAAAGTTACAGAAATACTGATGACGGGTCAAATTAGAAAATGAATACTTTGTAGGGAACGGGAATAGTATGCGTACCCTGCTGCCTGTTCATTGAATAGACATGACAACTCAGTCTCTCTAAAACAGATAAGCTTACTGAGGCTGGACTGAATTTAAGTGTGGAGGATGCAGGTTATTGCAGGCTATAGAGAGGAAATGTCTTTTTTGACACTAGATGAAATACATAGTGGGCAAATCCAAATGCAAATCGGAAGAAAGAGTTTTAAAATGCTTGTACATAAGTGTGTTCAAAATTGCCACAAACCTTAGAAAAAGGTGTCATATTGTTGTGGACTGCTTAATTGTGTTTGCTGAATAAGCAGAAGTAAAAGAACGATGAAAAAGCTATGAAATGAGGGAGCAGGCTGTATTAAGGAGACAATCTAGGAAGTTGCTAAAGTGAGCAAGTAAATGACCAATGCTATATGCTTATTTCTCTAACATCTATGATGGTAACAGAAACATTTAAATGACAAAGGAACCACAGTTAAATTGAATGAAAATTAATATAGCTTTTTGTACAAGAAATAGTTCTCCGATTTTCCTCACATAATGCTTGCTTATTCAATAGATTAGAGATGATTTCTTCATAGTATGCCATGCTGGCTATGACCTGAGACATGATACTGGGCTGGAAGAAATCTAGATTTCTTTGGGAATGGTAAATTAGATGCTTCCCTGGATGTATTGAGACTTGAAGTGAAAACCTGCTTGACAGGAATTTCATGCTACAGGCCAGTTTAGGACTGAGATACATGCAATTCCTTTTTTACTATCCAGCATCTTGTTTGTACCCTTAAGGAGACCTCCAGAATTTTAAGTCTAATGAAGGTTTCTAAAGAAAGATGGTTTGTGTATTTACAGAAGGTGTTAGTCTTCTACTTTGTATCTTTTTATCCCAGATTCCCTTTGTCTTAGATACATATTTTTCTACTGCTTGCTCTCAATTTTTATTTTTCTCTGAGTTGGAACATTTGTTTTAAAAAGTCTTCTTTTTCTGTGAACAGAACCAGATGTCCTGTCTAGCGTATTGGCTCAGACTGAGCTTTGACCAACATTGTACTGGAAGGTCCCTAGTGATGGGCAAAAGTGATTGCTATGAGTATAACAAGACAAGTATAACTTTTGTAGTATGATTCTTCTGGTTTTTAATGCAGATATTCTGTTGATTGGTTGAGATTTTCGGGGAAATCATGCCAGGCAGGACTTTTGGGCTACATACTTTCACAGCTTTTAAGAAGTATAGACCTAAGGAAACTGTTTAATCACTCTTAGAACAATTTCTACTTTGGCTCTCCACATTTTCCTGTGGAAATAGGTTCCATATAGCTGTTTTTAAATATTCCTGGGGTCAGAGTAAGATAAATACTCACTAACATTTCTCTTATGCCAAATACACAAATATATTATGTTTTAACATCAACAGGAATTCTAGTCCATAGAGTCTGCACAAGCTGCATGTTCCAGTGTGGCAACCTGTGCGTGCTGAGGGAGCTGCCCCTACATGCACAGCTGGTGGCAGACCCAATGTTCGGTCCTGCTCACTTGTCCCAAACAATCAATTTATCTATGCAGCCACAGTGATGTTCCAGCTAAACTTGCTGCATTAATTATATCTGCCCTGAGCTTACAAGCTTTTAGAGCTATTTTGAACATAAATTTTGCAAGCTTGCAAGTCAGCAAGGGGTTTCTATTTTTCCAAGGCACCCAACTTTCAATTCAATTAATCTGCCAGATCCTGGTCATTATCAAAACTCTTCTTCAATCTGTGGATTTAGGATAAAGGAATTAATGATATTTCTAGGTTATTGACTAAGTACCAGGTAGTAGTTATACTTTAAGAAACTTTTTGTGTTGGAGAGTTTCTACCTATCCCTCTCAAAATGGGACTTCATTCAGGTATATTCTTGCCAAGGAGTGTGAGAAAGTTTTCTCCAACACGCTCCCGCTGTATTCCTTTACAAGTTAAAAGCATGGACCGAGATGCATTATACACATTTAAACCCGCCATTTGGTCTAATGTGCACTAATGATGGAGTATTTGGGGCTGTGACAGAGCTGTATGCCTAAAAAAAGGTCTACTAATCACATATCACAAATTATATTTTAGAATATAACAGTCCATTTAATGGTGTCTTAGAATCATAGAATCATTTGGTTGGAAAAGACCTTTAAGATCATCAGGCCCAACTGTACCTGTCCACTACTAAACCTTGTCTCTAAGCACCCGTCTTTTAAATACCTTCAGGGATGGCGACTCAACCACTTCCCTGGGCAGCCTGTTCTAGTGCCTGATAACCCTTTCAGTGAAGAAATTTTTCCTCATATCCAATCTAAACCTCCCCTGGCGCAACTTGAGGCTATTTCTTCTCATCCTATCGCTTGTTACTTGAGAGAAGAGGCCAAAATCCACGTCACTACACCCTCCTGTCAGGCAGTTGTAGGGAGCAATAAGGTCTCCCCTCAGCTTCTTCTTCTCCAGGCTAAACAACAACCCCAGTTCCCTCAGCCGCTCCCCATCAGCCTTGTGCTCCAGACCCCTCACCAGCTTTGTTACTCTTCTCTGGACATGCTCCAGCCCCTCAATGTCCTTATTGGAGCGAGGGGTCCAAAACTGAACACAGTATTTGAGGTGCAGCCTCACCAGTGTGGAGTACAGGGGAACGATGACCTCCCTACTCCTGCTGGCCACACTATTTCTGATAGAAGCCAGAGGGTGCCATTGGCCCTTTTGGCCACTCGTGCACACTGCTGGCTCATACTCAGTCGGTTGTCAACTGGTACCCCCAGATCCCTCTCTGCCAAGCAGCTTTCCAGCCACTCATGCTCAAGCCTGTAGCATTGCATGGGGTTGTTGTGACCCAAGTGTAGGACCTGGCACTTGACCTTGTTGAACCTCATACAACTGGCTGCAGCCCATTGATCCAGCCTGTCCAGGTCCCTCTGTAGAGCCTTCCTATCCTCAAGCAGATCAACACTTCCACCTACCTTAGAGTCAGCTGAAAACTTGCTGAGGGTGCACTTGATCCCCTCGTCCAGGTCACTGATAAAGATGTTAACCAGAGCTGACCCCAACACTGTGCCCTGGGGAACACCACTTGTGACTGGCCCCCAACTGGATTTAACTCCATTCACCACCACCCTTTGGGCCCCAGCCATCCAGCCAGATTTTACCCAGCAAACACTATGTCTGTCCAGGCCATGGGCAGCCAGTTTCTCTAGGAGAATGCTGTGGCAAACGGTGTCAAAGGCTTTACTAAAGTTCAGGTACACCACATCCACAACCTTTCCCTCATCCACTAAGTAGGACACCTTGTCATAGAATGATATCAGGTTAGTCAAGCGGGATCTGTCTTTCACAAACCCATGTTGACTAGGCCTGATCTTCTGGTTGTCCCGGGCGTGCTGTGTGATGGCGCTCAAGATGATCTGCTCCATGACCTTGCCTGGCACTGAGGTCAGACTGACAGGCCTGCAGTTCCCTGGATCCTCCTTCTGACCCTTTTTAAACGGGCATCACATTTGCCAACCTCCAGTCAAGTAGAACTTCCCCAGTCATCCAGGACTGTTGAAAGATGTTGGAAAGGAGCTTGGTGAGCACCTCCACCAGCTCCCTCAGTACCCTTGGGTGGAACCCGTCCGGCCCCATGGAATTGTGTATGTCTAATTGGCCGAGCAGGTCACTAGCAATTTCCTCTTGGATCATGGGTGTTTTGTTCTGCTCCCCATTCCTGTCTTCTGGCTCAGGGGGCTGGGTACCCAGAGAACAGCTGACCTTACTATTGAAGACTGAGGCAAAGAAGGCATTAAGTACCTCAGCCTTATCCTCATCCAGTAAAGGATGGACATTCTCCCTGGTGCTTCTTTTGTTGTTAATAAAAAATGTTTCTATAAATATATTGTCTTTCACAGAATTGGCCAATTTAAGTTCTAGTTGGGCTTTAGCCCTTCTAATTTTCTTTCTGCATGACCTCACAACATCCTTGTAGTCCTCCTGAGATGCCTGCCCCATCTTCCAAAGCTCATAGAATTTCCTCTTTTTTTCTGAGATCCAGTCAAAGCTCTCTGTTCACCCAGGCTGGCTTTCTTCCCTGCTGGCTCATCTTTTGGCACATGGGGATGGCCTGCTCTTGTACTTCCAGGATTTCCTTCTTGAGGAGTGTCCAACCTTCCTTAGTGTGCTTAAGGAATGCATAAGGTCTCTGCTTCCTCAGGACAAAGTCAAACATGGAATCTGGGAAGTCTGAATGTAGTATTTGTGGAGAGATGACACAGAGGCTTGCATATGCTTGAGTCCATGTTAGCAAGTACTTCCCTGGAAATTGAGTATAATTCTGTGAGCCTCTGGATGCTTCTTTCTGTGTTTCTTTAAACATCAATCTGTTTGTTGATAGTTTTCAATGCTTAAAAATAACAGTGCCTGAATTTTTGTGTTAATAACTAGTTGAAGGCACACTTATCCAGGCAGCAATCTTTACCTAGAAGTTTAATTATTACTTATCTTTCTGCTAGGTATTACTGATGTAGTAGGAAGCACAGCTTTTATCCACCAAGCATTTTTTTGAGTTAATTAATATAAAAAAATATTAAAAAAATTAATGGATGTCTATTTGGTATGTTTTTTTGATGAAAGACTTCATTGCCGGTTTAATCTCTGTCTGATTTCTGTTTAGTCTCTTCCACTGGTTCAGCTGGTATTGGAGAAGAACGTAAGACGTGTTATATTGCTCATTATTTAAACACATATATATTTGAATATTTTGTTGGTTTTATCCTATCTGTCATAGAGACTTTGTTTTAAAAATTATCTTATTATCTAATTAAATCAAGCTACAGCAGGCTTTCTGATTGCTTAGAACATGAGTTCTTCACAATATAAACGGTAATAGATCTTTAAACTGAACTAAGGAGAGTTGCTTTTAATAGAAAGCTCCTATCTTAAGTTTTCTGTGGAGCAAAATCTGGAAAATGAGCCAGGCTGGAACAGCATCACAAAACTGCCCAGGGACTTATAGCTTGAATACCACTGATGTCTCATATAAAGCACCTAACTAAAAAGGAGCCCCAGCCAAACCCTTGCACATACAGTACCTCTCTATGTGTGTCCCAGCGTATAGAGTGAGATCATCTTTCATATGGGGTAAGCATTTATCTCTTTTTAGGAGTGTGATGTTGTAAGTAGGTGCTTTCCTTTCAGACAGCATTGCTTTCAGAAAGGCCAACCTTTGCAAACTAGGTCACGGAGGTATGTTGCAGGGGGTTACTGCAAAGGCAAACACGACCAATGGCTCCTTTTATCTCTGCTGGTTTTTCTCCCTCTCTCACCCCTCACTCCCAATATAGATCAGATTCTTTAAAGCAGCTGCTTGACTTCCATAAATGCTCAGCCCTCCTGTCTCCTACTGAGAGAGGGAAACGGTTACTATGGATTCGCCACACAAGGACAGATGTATTTCAATATGTTGGGTACTAACCACACTGCTATCCTTGTGCTTCAGGGTTTTTTTTGAAGTCCAGAATAGGTATTGGCCCATGGATAGCCCAGGTAGGGCTCCCCTAGCTCCAAGTTCCTTGCACATGTCTTCTGCCTGCTAGTACAGAGGGTATCAGTGAAAAATAAAAGGAGATGTCTGAGTCCTCCTTATACTTTCAGGCATCAAATTCTCTTCCTCTCCTAGTGTTTCACCATATGTCAGACTGATTAATGGCACGAAGGTAGGGTAATGCATTCAGATGATGCAAAAGCTATGTTTGGGGCTGATTCTACATTTGGTATATGGATACATGCGAGTTAAGAAAGTGGAGGCTGGGAGGCTGAGGCAATATGCCACAAGGACTTCCAGTGATTAAGCTACTTACCCGTTAATATATTGTAGTCTATTACAGGGAAGCAAGTGCACATTGTAAGTTGGAGTTGACAGAAACTAATTCTCAAACTTTAGGGAAATTTGAGCGTGGATCTGAGTGGTGTAGCTTGAACCCTCTTCTATGTGCAATGTTAGCCAGTGAATCATTAAAAACATTTTGACATTCTGCCCATGCAATTCTATTCACTTCAGCTCATTTCTAACACTTGATTCTGTGCTCTGTTATATTAAACCTGAAGAGAATGGTGGGGGAGTGGGAATAGTTTCTGGATCATTTCCTCCATCACTAGCTTCTATAAGGTCTCTAAATAGAAATGTAGCATACATTGCAGAAGCACATGAAATGTCAGTCCTATAGTGCTGTCATTCATGAGAAACTCAGCAATGTTATGGTAGTCATGTTTCTAAAATCATACTCATTTTGGCATTTCTCTGTTTTTTCATCTTTGCAGAAAACAGTGGCACTCTGAGAATCGACCTGCCCAACTTGAGTGAGGCCTTCCATTAAATGCACAAGTAAGCTCTCTCTTTCTGATTGAGTTTCAGATCTTGAAAGATTTTAAAAATACTTTTTTATAATGTGTATATTGCATGTAGTAGATATATCCTGTGTGTGCTAACAGGTCTTAAAGGATAAAATGCCTAGAACTCAAATTTTCATCTATATTTTTAATCTACGAAAGTAGATCTGAGCTGCCTGGTAAATGGGTCTCTTATTTTATTCTTCATTATTTCTTTTGACTGGAGCTTTACTGCTATGTTTTCTAAAGCATCACAATTCATTTCTTTGATATATGAAAATATGTAAAAAAACTTGTCTGTCTGCAAGGACATTTATTTTGTAGGCATCTTTATAAATCAACCCAAGCACTCTAAACACAATGCTGGGTTAATTTACAAGTGCCCTCAGTGGGGAGGATGCAAAAGGATTAGAATAGATAATTGAATTGCTTAAGACTGGAGGTCAGGCAGGGAGTCAGTTATTGGAGTGATATCTCTAAGGAAGAATTAACACAACTATTTCAAAATAATACAAAATACTGCAGTTAGTGTATGGGACAGGTACGCTCCAAGCAGCATCGCTACTTTTCCTGTCTTAAGAGGTATGGGAAGCTTAAGAGTTCTGTGTGCAAATTCAGCTGCAAAGATCAAGTATGGATCTGAACTTTAGCTGATTCAGGGTGGTTCATGGCCAGCTATTGCATGAAAGACAAGGGTATGATGTTTCAGAAAAGGAGACCCCACTGGAGAGATACATGGTACAGATGTAAACAGTTTCTCTCATATGCATTTTACTCTCATGTTAATTTCCATGGGTGCTTTGTATTAGAGTTGATTGGAAAGACTGACTATTTCAGTCTGTTAATGAAAAAAGATATTTGCAGAGTTTAGGGATAATAAAAGAAATTAAAGCTTCAATATATCAAACGTTTCAGCATTACAAAATAGCTTTGTCTTTGCTTGTTGTATCATTTGGTGTTTGGTAAATGCTGCTGGGATTTACTGGGACCAGTTAACTATTACTTCCACCAATTACCTGTTTAAGATGTACTATTAACTTCAGACTGTAATATGACTGAAGTGACAGGAGTTAAAAATAGATGTCTTTCTCTAGGGCTTAAGACCTGAAAACCATAAAATAAAATGCCTTGAACACTTGTTAAAAGCCTGGATTAAAATTAATTCTAAAATGCATAAATAAAGCAATGGTAGCAATTAACTTCATCTCTCTTAAGAGACACTAGCTATACGAGTAAATCTCTGAAGGTTCTTTGAAAGTATTGCCCACGGTCATTGCCAGGCGTGAGGTCTCAGCAGAGTCCTGTCCTACTTAAGAGAGGTCCAGGCTCAGTGAGGCAGGATGATTTCCAACTTATGCTTGTAGGAGTCAACATTTGATTTTGCTGGAAACATGCTACAGGAACAAGAGCCAAAAGCATTTGTGGCATATAATCATTAGTAAAGACTTTTATAACCCTTTTCATAAGTCAGCTCTGACCGGATTTCCAAATGTGTCGCTGCCACGAGCAACCTACTTTGTTTGTGACAATGAATTAAAAGCCGGTAAAAAACTGGACAGTTTTAGCTGAGGTTCAGCCTCATAAATTTGAGAATGTCCCATTTACCAAGCGACCAGATTTACTTAACTATTTTTCAAACACAGCCTTAGAGAATTAGGAAGACTGGGAGAGGGAAAAGAGTTATTGTTTCTGCTTAAAACACGAGTGAGAGATTTTTGATAATAGTTAGTCTGTAGCACCCACAAGGTATCTCTGTATAGCTGTAACATACTAGAAATCAGCTAGGTTGGATAATTGAAGCCATAGTTGCATGGAGTTCAATGTGAGTGAAAAAGCTGCTCAAAAGGCAAAATAAAATGTACTTGATATTAAGTTGCTGAGCTCCTTGTGCCACTGTAGCCTGTAATAGGTACTAGAGCTGGCTGTTTTAAAGTCAGCTCATGATTGTCTACAGTCTGTTGTGGCACTGCTGCTGTGTCCAGGAAATACCTGAAAGCTACTGATCATTTTCTTCACTCCAGAGAAACAGAGTTGGACAAATAAACCCTGAAAGAGCTGCAAAACTCAATATTAAAACTGAAGTAGTTAAAGGTTATGTAGCGGGGCAGGGGGATGGATCACTGTGTTGCTTGCTGTTTTATCTATTACTCTCACACTAAAAAGACCGAGATATTTCATTGGAGTATGACCAAGCGTCTTGTTTGCCCTTGCAGAGGCAGTAGGCAGATGCACACCTTCGCATTTGCTCCTGTTGCTTACTGAGCTGGCCGTTCCCAAGGCAGCTTTCATCCAGGAGCCATGGAGAGGCAATACAGAGATGAGTATTAATATCTTCAATTTTACAGATCAGAAAACTGAAACACAGCAAGGTAAAATGAGTTATCCCAGGTCTGATTTTCCCACGGTACTGTCATTTATAAAGCTTGGGACTGGTCCACACTAGTTCTTTTTCCAGTGGCTATATGTCCCTTTTGTGGAGCATATCTTAAATCACAGTCAACATATTCTGTGACAGATCCTTGTTATATTTGCATAGTGGGTAGATAAAACAATAAAGTGAATGTATAAGAACCAAAGTGCAGCTTCTCATCACAATTACTTGGCAGCAGTGCCCTGAGTATGGTTCACACTGGAAGATGGTCTAATCCTTACTAGACTTATCATTTGTAAAGATGTGATTGCTGATCCCACTGCAGATTTCTTCTGTTTTTAAATGGTTACTTTGCTTAAAGGCACAAAGTGTCCCAGTACTTTCTATGAGAGCTGTAAATGCTTTTTTTCCCCCTAAGACTCAGTGTAATTTTGTCATGGATGTTTGTGATGCCATTAGGTTCTGGGAGGCCGTTCTAGCTCAGGGTATCTATAACAGTCGCAAAAAATTGGTCTTAGTCACATTTAGAAGAGTTTCTCTGTTTCTTGTACAATTGCAAATGTCCTTGAAGAACATTTCTCTGCAGTTTTCCAGCTTAGATTTTATCAAAATGAATAGCAAACCCAAAGTTAAGCTCTTCTTACATATGAAAATGAAAAACATATGGTTTTGAAAATGGACATGTGGATACAGATGTACGTATTTATACAAACGTGTTCTGATCAGCTCAGATTTTCCCTTCCTTTCTCTTGTGATCAAAATGTGATAAGACACCAAGGATAGTGTAGTTACTACACAGCCATATCTGAACCCTGCAAAAGATGTTAGAAAGATTTCCAGTGATTTCACTGAGCCTTGGAACAGGTCTTTGTTGTTGGGTACATATCAGTGAACAATTCAGACTAGCTTTAACTACATGTGAACCCCTTGTATGTAAAGATACAAAATATTTTCAATGTAATTTCATTTCTATTTTGAACGTGTACTTCTTCCAGTAAATGACTAAATAAATAAACGAATAAACCTATGCAAAACAAGCTTAACAAAATACAGGAAAATCGCAACCAGGACAGTGAATTCATAGAGAGATGATGATATGGATAGAGAGGTTTGCCAGTAGTTTCTGAATCACTTCACAGGGAAATCAATAGGAGATTCACTCCGTTTTCATGTGAACAGTGCTAGTCACCTCATATACCAGGTTCTGAGATCTTCAGTAAGTAAATAATTCAACTAGTAAATAAGTACGTGTCCTGGTTTCAGCTGGGATAGAGTTAATTTTCCTCCCGGTAGCTGTCATAGTGCTGTGTTTTGAATTTAGCATCAGAAGAACATTAATAACACAAGGATGTTTTAGTTGTTGTTGAGCAATGCTTACACCAGGCAAGAACTTTTCAGCTTCCCATGTTCTGCCAGGGACACAAGAAACTGGGAGGGGGTACTGCCAGGACAGCTGACCCCAACTGGCCCAGGGTATTCCATACCATATGACATCACGCTCAGTATATAAACTGGGGGGAAGTTGGCCCGAGGCAATGATCACTGCTTGGGGATGGGCTGGTTGTCGGTTGGCAGGTGGTGAGTGGTTGCATCACTTGCTTTTCCTTTTTTTTTCTCTCTCTCTCATTCTTTTCCTTTTCATTACAATTTATTATTATTATTATAGTTTATCTCCATTATTAAACTGTTCTAGTTTATCTCCATTACTAAACTGTTCTTATCTCAGCACATGAGTTTTCTTACTTTTGCTCTTCAGATTCTCTTCCTCATCCCACTGGGGAGGGGAGGAGAGGGTGAGCGAATGACTGGCTGGTGCTTGATTGCCGGCTGGGGCTAAACAATGACAGTATGTTAGTCTGTACAGTTACACCAGCTATGTAAGAGGAGGATCTATTCCTGCAGTATCTGCCTGTAACATAAAATATTCAGACAGCTCAACAGTTTAGCCATTTGAATTTCAAAGTCTCAGAAAAGTGAATCTCATAAAGTGCTCTGCTATCAGGTTTGTGTTTTTCTTGTGCTGCTCATGTTTTCTGACAGAGAGGATCATTTTCATAATTTAATAAAGAACATCCAGCTCCATGACACACCTTTTAACAATGCTATGAGTATATTGAAATACCTAGTTAATGGTGGCTTTGTATTGAAAATGGGCTTTTGTGGATCATGAGGAACATTAAAAATAAGACATTTCCTTATCTGTGTGTTCAGCAGCTTTCTAATTGTTAATGTGTATTTCAAATAGCATTGCAATTCCCTGTGTGATAGAGCCATTTACAAACCACCAGGATTTAGATTTTTCTTCCTAGTCTCTTAAACAAACAAACAAACAAAATTAAATGAAATGCAGCCAAAAAAAATGTAGAAGATTTGCACCCCTTATATGGGCAGTAAGCGATATTTCCTATTGCACAGTTCCTCTCTTGTTAATAAGGGGTAAAAGTATGCTTGACTATATTGTATGCCTCTTGGTTTTTTTACTTTCTACTTTTAAATGTTGCTATTTTTCATACGTAATAGGACATAAATATAGCCCCTTCTCAGTAACAGTGAGGGGAAAAGCAGCAAGTATTAAAACAACCAGAAAAAATGTTGAGGATCTGCTGGTGAAGCAGATTGTGTTGCAAACTCCCATTCAAATTCCGTGGGAGTTAAGGGCTTTCCAGTTCTCAGCAAAGCCTCTAGGGCTTGGTGGCTCCTGTACTGCACAGTCCTGGAGATGTGCTGGCAGTTATATATGGAGTGCTAGGAAATGTCAAGGAAAATAGCTTTATAAGGAATCTGAAATCCTACCACAGCTACAACACTTTGCATAAAGGTGGTCTAAGGTAGTGCACTCATGGTCATGTAGTTCAGCTTAGTATTTAAGGTAAAATATCCATCACTTTGTTTTGGATGAATGGAAAGGAAAGAGCATATGACAGATGGCATTTATTCTCTCTCTCTCTTTTTAAAATCCGAATTTGTGACTGTAATCCCCTGCCAGGCCCCTTTCAAGGGATGGGGGACAGTGGGAAGGTTGTGTATGGCTTGGGGGCTGGTAGGCTGTTGAAGGTGCTAGTGATCAAATCTCACTTCTGCACTAGATGATGACAAATATTCCTTGTCTATTCAGTAATGAGATAGCAACAGCTTCCAAGGATCAGCAGTGGATTTGTGGTAAAGCAAAAGGGAAGAAAGATGAGTTTCCTGTAGGAGGATGTTTCCAGTATGAGCTTCTCCCTCCAGTGCCAGCACAGGGTGAGCTGCTGCTAGAAAAGATAACATTGTAAAATTCCAGGCTCGAGAGGTCACCCAGTCCTCCTCATCTAAATGGGATAACTGCACCAGTCCTGACAGCTGTCTGTCTAACCTGTCTTCAGAGATCTCCAGTGATGGAGATCACTCTGCCTCTGGGCAATCTATTTCTTCCATATGCCTTTCCGTGAGATATTTTTCTTGATGTGTACCTTGAATATTCTGTGTATTACTACTTGATATATTTGACATACAAAAGGAAAAGATTATTCCTTCCTTCCTTTCATAAAGAGCTCACAGTTTATCACGTGATCTTTTTCAACATTTGATCTTTATTTTGCTGTCCATTATGTGTACCAATAAAGATATGAAAACAGAGTCTGAATCTACCAGCCAGTTCAGGAAGTGTCATCCAAGGATGCTAAAAGGCCTGAAAATTTGGAGAAGTTTGGACTTGAATTTAGATGGAAAGTTGGGCACAGGCAGAAACCTGTTTCATGTGCCGAATAGAAAGTGCACAATGTAGTTTAAGACAAAATCCATTAAAACATTGATATCCAGGGTCCCTGGACTTACAAGCAGGTAATTTTGGGGCTAGGCATCTCCCAAAAGACCAAGGAATGTTTGGTAACTGGCATGTGCATGTACCCTCTTTGAGGCACAAAGATACCGCACAGGGCCAGCCACACTTCAAAACACCAGAAAATGCTAGAAAATCCCCCTAAAAGCCAATAAATACTCCTTAGAAGTGATCTTGGCCTCTTGGAACTGCACTGTGATGCTGGACAGTCAGTCCCAGTCCTTGTCCCAGGTCTTGCCACTCAAGTATGAATGCAAAATATGAAGCATATTGTCTGCTGTCACAACTCATCTGAGAAGCAGATGTTTCTTTTGGGGAATTATTCATGGTAAAGAACAAACTTCAAAGTAAACAATAATTGTCATTTGTTCCCTTTAAAAAAATGAAAGCTGGAAATCAAATTAATGAGTACTTTTCCTCAAGGGAACAGACAAAACAGGGAAAATGATCTTTTTGGCATATTTGTAGAGAATATTTTCAGGCAAACATTAGTTCCATGCTATTTTCACATGGATTTAGATAAGGGGGATACAAATTACAGTAAGTGGAATAAGAGCAATTGCAGAGGGGGACAGGACAGGAAAAAGAGTACAGAGGGGCTGAAATGAGAAGACCGTGAGATCTAGGGGGGGACATGTTTGGGCAACAGAGACAGCACACTGAAGGGAAAAATAGTCCATAAATTTGTAGAAACAGAAAAATTCTGCATGACTAGACAAAATCAGGCAGGTATTTTTAAAGGTAATATGGTAAATGTGATGCTGAGGGACTTGACTCTACAGACTGCATTGGCTTTGTAAACCTGGTTCTGCATCTGACATGTCTTGGTTCAGGCAGGCTGGGAAGTCTGCAAGGAGAGAGGCTGAAATGTGATAGGCTTTCTGATGGGTCACTGCTTTGCAGCCTCCTGAGTAAGACTTAATTTCAGTAAGCTCATACGACTTCACAGAAGCCAAAAGCAGTTGCATTTCAAATTACTACATGATTTATCCATCAGACCAATTCTCAGCTACCTTGGGTCAAATACAGGATGAATGGCAGCCTCTAAGTATTTATGAATAACGTGGGAAATCAAAGTCCTGTGTGATACTGTTCTTGGACTCAAAGGCTGTTTTCCCACTAATAAATCAAATGGTGCCAAGGAACATTCCCAGGCACCAGACCCAGGCTGTCTGTGTTGCTGCATTGCCAGGATGGTCCTTTTGGCTGGTCTGCCGTAGAGATGCAGAACCCCCTTTTTGGCTGGTTTGGATCCCTCAACAGTGTGTCTGTCTAGAAATCTTCCCCGTGAAATATTTTGGACTCACTGACTGTGATTTTCAACAAAACTATTTAATTGGGTAAATTTCTGACCTTTCCTAACTGACCATAGACAATATTTCAGAACATGAAAAATACCCACCTTGCATTTACATCAGCCACCTGAAGTCTGCTGTATGGACCTATTTCCCATTTACTGTTACTGAAATTTAAGAAAATAATTTTGAAAAATTATAAAATTATTGTAATTCTTAATATTAACTCTTCTTGGAAATTCCTTGGATCATTAATCAATGATACTTTCTTCCTTGTACCAAAGGCTGTTTAAAAATCTATGAGGGCATTCTGGAGTCAGGCTTCATCATCAGTTCAGAAGCTTGTACCCAGAAACAGTGTAATTACTGCTATGAACTTTGAAAAGGGTAGTTTAATGCTATAGCCTTCATTAAGTTGTGATAAATACACTCACTGCAAGTTTGTATCCCAAAGATGATGTTGCTTTGGTCTGACTAGCTTGTGTAAAAATGCTATATGTTAGAGTTTTCAGGATGAGTGTCTTACTTGGAAGGTAGGAAGGAAATGCAGATGTTATTCAGATTTTTTTTTTTTTTTTTAAATGCTAAAGCTGACAATTCAAGATATGTCTGTGCTAGTTCTACTTCCTAGTTCCTAAAAGCAACTTTTCTCCCTGAGCTGACTTGGGATTTATGAGTGTGGTCTGTAAGTAGTTATGTGACATAGTGCTAGATAATTAAATAGCTACTTTGCACAGAGCTACTTCATTCTTCAACGAAGCAGGTGTTGTTTCATCTTTTTGCTGATTTCAAGTGTTCCACAATAACGTATCATATACATTAACATTACACAGGTTTTTAATATGTTAGTCCCTTCCTAACTGGGGCTCAAAGGTCCAAGCTCCATTGTATGAGGTTTTGCAGAGGCGATTAGCACAGCAGAGGGTGCCTCTCCCAGACTAACGTGGGATCCTAAATGAGTGTCAACCAGTGTGTCTCCACTGGGCCCAGAGAAGCAACAGCGGTTCATGATAGCTGACATTTCAGTTGCAGATGTCAGACATGATGCTATGATTTACATATCGATAGCTGCGAGTGGGAGGATAAAGTTACAGGAGGAGCAGAAATGAACAGGGATGCAGAAATCAGAGCTTGCCTTTTGCCTTTCTGCTGCGGCTCACAATGGCAATACGAGTTGTTCATCTCCATTCTGACCCCTTAACAGCAGCATTTGCCCTAGCGCAGTGGTAAGGATACCTCATGGCATTTTGATTATGTTAGCAGGGAAGCTAGAATCAGTTCTGTATTTACCTTCTGTGTTATCAGAAACACCAAGCAAATCCCAAATTGTAGATAAGCTGAATAAAACAAAGCAGCAGGTTAAACGATATATATTCCTTCTTAACATAGGAAATTGTTCATGTATCATGTTTTCATGCTCTTTATTATCACAGCAAGAGGCATGTGTGTACACAGAGCTATAGCACACAGGTGCACCCCTTGAGGTAAAGCCCTCCTACCCTGCCCCACTTGGGGTCTCTTGTGGGGGACGCTGAAGCTGCTTCCCAGGGCAATGCGACAAGCAGCTGCTAAAAGCCTGTGAATGGAAAGAGGAATATTATAAATATCAGGAAGTGGTAGCATGGTATTCCAAGGATGTGTATGTGTGTTAGCCTAGCAAGATAGCCTGACTCCATCATTGGTCTTCAATCAAACACTGGTTTCCAAAGGTTTGTACTTCCTCATACAGACATTTGTATTTAGTTATGTGCTTCACTGAGATAAATGTCATACAGTGTTGATAATTTGGACTTGCAGATTTTTTAATTGGCCCTTCTAATAAGTATACGTTGTTCCTATCCCTAGTTCATATTATACACATTTATACTTATTCCTTAATATATACTTAATTTATAATGGGAATAAAATTTCTACTTCAATCCATACTTATTCCCAGCCAGGAAAATGCCCATGAATGGCTTGTTCAGTGAATAAACAGGTATTGTAGTACACGGTCCACGTTCTGGATTTTTTCGTACTGATCCTGCTCCCCAGTTGTCTCAAATTAATGTACCTCTTTGGAAGTGAGTGAAGGAGATGTGCCAAATTCAGAGCCTGGCTAAGAGTATGCCTTATTGTCTAGAGATGTTGAATTTTCTAAGGCTGGCACTTTACCCTTCACTGATGCAGAAGAAATGGCTACCTTGGAAGGTCTTCCTCCCTTTCACAAAAAGATAAAATTTTAGAATTATTGTGTAATATGCTCTTCTCTCCATCACATGGTCCTCATTTTATTCACCATTATTTTTAATGAACCAATTTTCACTCTTGCTTTTCATACACTGAGTCCCTATTATTATTATCATCATCAAAGTGTTTGTGGGCTGCCAGCATTTGATATTTCATTTCACTGATTTAATTATGTCTGCAGCTCATTCTGGGCCTGTTTATAGATCTCCAAATCCTCTTCTTTACTAAATTGCTTACAGGCGAATCTGTTTATTCATTGTTTATATGACATTGGCAATTGTGCTCTGTTGTACTTTGCATTTGTTCCAGGGGGGTGTTTTAGACTGATCAAATTTTATAACTTCAGGTAAACACAGGCAGACAACTAAGGCAATAGGGTCTCCCCATCTGCAGGTAGAAGGATGTTCTGGCTATAGCTAGTACCAGCTGCTTTTTCACCCCTGCTCCCTGCAGGCATAGCATAGAGCCATGTGTGTTACCGGCTCTTGGTAACTGATAGCTCAGGGCTGGCTGAGTGGGTGTTTGGTGAAAGGAGGGGACATGACACATGCTGTGCCTGCATGTGGAAGTAGGGCATATACTGAGCTTAGTTTGGCTTTTAAGGTGTGGAGGATGGAGATGAGGACAAGATACAGAGGTATAAATCCATTTAAGTTCAGTACCACCTGTCGATGTTGTGCTGATATATTCTGATTTTGTCTTCTGAGCATCATGACCAGCTTTTTAAATGTGGACAAGTGATAAAAAAAGAGAGTCTCTGTGAGAACCCCCGAGCTAAGGGAACTTGTTGTTATCATCTCCACTGTACGTTAAACTGTTCCTTACAAGAGCTGTTAAGGTTTTCTGTCTGACACCGTGCCCTAGGAATGAAACTTTAGGAGTCCTCACTTGAAGCTTTTCACCTCTCAGGATGACACTCATCTCTGTGGAGATGATCCCTTAGAGCTGCCTGCAAACAACTGTGCTGGATCCTGTGCACTGGGCTGTGCTGACATGTCCCCCCCGTGCTGTTGGTGGGCTGGGGGTTTCCTCCCATCCCTTAACACGCCCATCTTTTATTAAAACACCTGAAAAAATCTCTCTCGCACCATGTCCCCTTGCCTGCCTGTTGGGAGAGTATCTGCTGCGGCCACAAAACCAGTGCAGTCATTCCAAACACATGGCCTACCTGTGTTTCACTCGCATTTGGTGAGGCTGTCCTCGGACACTCCTGCCCTGTCCGGGCTGCCAGTGTCATCTCTCTGCCACCTCCCTGGCCCATAATTCCATCTGTCTGCCTCTGCTCACGTAATCTCTTCTCCGTGTGAACGTTTGGTACTCTCTCATGCTTCAAAGTGCTTCCCACTCTGCGTCTTCTGAAGAGAGCACCTGCTGAGAGAACCTGTAATATTTCAGGTTGGAGTAGAGGCATAGATAAAGATAATTATAGCCTCAGCTTTTCCTCATTTATTGATAAATAAGTACTTGATTCTTTTTTGTAGAGGTCTGCAGAAGAGGATGATGAACAATATGATAGCAAGAGTGAAATTTTGGCTCAGCAGCTTTCCTTCAGAGGCTGGTATGTTTGGGCACTTGGGGTAGTGTGCAATGGTGTCCCCAGTAAGCAAGCTGGCTTCTGGGGCAGGGATGACACCTCCTGAGCTGACCTCATGCTGCATCTGGCAACTCCTCGCCACAGAAGCATCCCAGCTAATGCTGTGTGGATCCACACTTGGAGTTGAGATAAAAAAAACAGGTGATGATGGCAGCTAGTCACAAGCTTAATTATGCCAAAGGACTCAGATCCCACAAGACCAGAGATACTGGTATCACACACACCACTCTGGAAGAGTCCTGGTAGAAAGCTGATGGTTTGTATGCACTTTTTCTTCCAAAAATCCACAGGCATGAGTAGATGTAGATTAGGATAAAAGTCATTGGCATTGTACTTAGAAATCTCTTGCTACAGCTTTCATCACATTTTTCCAGTCAGGTCCCCATAACTATTGCCTTTTATGCTATATCTTTATATGAACCATAATATGTGATTCATCCTTTACCAGCACCTCAGTGGCTGGTCCCTCAATTCTCATTCCTCCAGCAAACCAGGCCAGCCATGTGCCATCGAGAAAGATTTTGTAGCTGTTAGTTTTTCAGAGAACTGAAGCCCAGCTTTAGCATTTTGCTGACTGGCCTCCTGTGACTGCAATTACTTTAGCAGTGCCGATATACACACATCCATGCACACACTGTAGTTTTGTGAGTTTCTTGCATCTATTATAATCAAGAGTCCATAAATAAATGCTTCAACACACTTGACTAAAGAAAATAATTGCTGTTTAAATGGATAATTTATTGTGTGGTAATTAAATGCCCAATAGGTGAGAACATTTTAATGAAAAGTAACAACTCAATAAGTGGGTTTTAATAATCATTTGTTGCCCGGAATTCATCTGATGCAGGAGTACTGTAATGACAAGCGCTAATTGATGTTTTAAAGT
>NW_009259114.1:272412-276139 GCF_000687185.1 Egretta garzetta | reverse complement strand
CTTCCCAGCTGGAGGCTCTGTTCTGCTTTATTTTAGTCTATTCTTCCCTGCTTTTGAAACTCCTCTCACTTGAGCTGGTGCAATAATCTCAGTTACTGCAGCACGAAGCAGGATATGAGCAGAGGCAAGGAGCTGCTCACTTCTCTAGAAGAAAAAGTTCTAAGTTTTAACTTCAGTTGACTATCCAGCTTTAGGTTTTGTGATTATACTGGGGTGCAAGCCAACAGAAGACTGTTTTCTTATACAGTCAGACTTACAGTGTGAGCCAGAGAAACTCTTGGAAGCTCAGCTTCCTCTGGAGATAGAAATCAAAGTAACAGGGCAGAGTGTCTTTTCTGTAGACATCCTTACAACTCACATATCCCAGAGATCACAAATTGTTCCCAGAAGAGAAGTGCATAATAATTGGGGTTCCCAAATTGGGAATGTTTGCATACATGGACATTGGCCCCCACTTGATGGTATGTGAGCAAAGCTGGGAACCCCTACAACAGAGAGCTTCTCATCTGAGAAGTGTGCAAGGTGCCAGCCATTGTCTTGGAGTAAAACTATTAGGCAGAAAAAAATTATAAACTGGAATGTCCATTGTTAATGGGTTGCATTTGCAGTGAAGGAGTCTGAAGAATGGGAACTGGAAAGTGGATGTGCTTCAGGCAGTGCAGCAGTGTACCAGCTGGAAGGACTTTGAATTGAGAACAAGTAGTATTGGATTTAAAGACTGGGGGAGTAGACAGTTGATTTTCTTTCTTAGCAAAAATATGATGAGAAAGCCTGTACTGACCTTTCCTTAGCATTTGCATGCTGTTTGTCTTCACACATCTTTATTTCACCGTGTGTGAAATTGATTCTCTGGTGTCTTTTGCCATCACTGGGCAATGACTGTTCTTAGTTTTTGTGAGCAGTGGCCTGAGAGCGGATCTGTTAATAGCTCTGGTGGGAAAGAGATAACAGTTAAAAAGTCACTACACTTGCCTGGATCTCTCTTTTCCCCCATCTATAAGATGAAGTTAACCACGCAGATTTCCTTTGTGAATACCATTTGGTATTTCCTGATGAACAAATCCTATATATGTTATATATGTTCATCATTTTTGTCACGCAGGCACTGATTTAGGAATTTCTGGAGTACTCCCACATGTTGAGAATCACACTTATCCTGAGGAAGAGAATATTAAATTCCAGTGCTGAACCTGGCTAATTTGATAATGACATATTTTTCTAGGATAATGCCTCAGATAGATCTTATATAAGAAAATCAATTGCATTTGTAGCCAGAAAGAACCACAGGATCATGCGGTCTTACCTGGGAGGGGTGTAGTGAGTGGTTGAGTCAAGTCTAACAACCCATCAGAGTTACAACTCCTTGGTTCCTGTCGCTGAAAGGGGATGCCCATAATTATTTAATTAAGAAAGTTGCTGAGGTAAGTCCTTAGGGATTTGATCTAATTAAGATGGTGCTTATTCAGTGAAGAAGCAAATACTTTAACAGCACGTACTATCCCAACCAATTATTCAGTTTGACTTTTGAATAGTTACTAGTAACTGGAAAGAAGAAAACATGACATGTCAACAGAGCAAGCTTG
This sequence comes from Egretta garzetta, assembly GCF_000687185.1. Taxonomy (NCBI): domain Eukaryota; kingdom Metazoa; phylum Chordata; class Aves; order Pelecaniformes; family Ardeidae; genus Egretta; species Egretta garzetta. The sequence continues at coordinate 274,556 of NW_009259114.1, read as the reverse complement.
AATGCTACTATCATAATCTGCTCATAGTCATACATCATAATTAAATTTTAATCTATGTGTGGGCTTCAAAGGCCTTATTCAGAAGGTCCACTTTAAGCCCAGGTTTTATTAACCAAGGAAGAGCCTTCTGAAGGTCTCAGAATAGCAGTCAGTGAGCAGAAAGCCACCTGCAAGAAAGAGGAAACAGTAGACAAAAGCTGACATTCAGACCACTGGATGTAGCCTAAATTGTCGGGGAAAAGAAAACAATAAGGCCAGATTTGAAGAGATAGCTAATATCTTTTATGCAGCTAGCCAACAGAGCTTGGGAAAAATGGACATGCTTTCAAATATGCAAGTACTTCTGCAGGGCTGGGAAAGAAAACAATAAATTTCAAGTTTAGCCCAGCCTCTGAAAAAATTACACTAGTGTTTAACAACTTATGATAATCACCTAGAAAATTAAGCAGAGAAAAGGTTAACATCTTAGCCATAGAGGAGCACCTGGGGATGCTAACAAAAGGTCAAAGAGCTAATGAATCCCTGAAGGCCGGAGAGGGAAGGGGAAGCCTGGAGAGAACTCCTGGGCAAGGGCAGGTGGGAAAGCTGTAACGCCAAACCACTGTCTCTGCTGGCTCTGTAGGTTCTTGTGCCTGGGAGAATGCTGAATTTTAGTTCCCAGGTATTTGATTAGTCTCCTTTGGGGAGACTGGTAGATTAGGACTCAGAGAATTAATTGGCAGACCTTCAGCTAATTGTAAGCAAGCAACAAACCAATCCCCCAAAACTATAATGGAGATTGATTAATTTAGAAACATCTCATCACAGAATATGAAGAACATTTTTTTCCCCTTCCTCTCAACTGCAGATTCCTACTTTTTGTTGGGGAAGAAACTGTAAACTTGGCTGAATTACAAGCAAAACTGTCTGCCTCCCCCAGAATGGAAAAGAAAGTATTTTTTAATGCTTATATGTTATATAACACATAAGCATATATCATTTAAAGGGACATTAGTAACTTGACTTATTTCCTCATTTTGGAGATGATGCATTAAAAGTGAGAACACTGCTACTGCAGTTTTCTTCTTACATAAAGCAGATTTGTGTCCACAGTGCCTGTGCTCAGATCTTCGAGGCCTGTGCACTGGAGAAGCAAATCCTGCCTGCCAACAAGTAGTTTTCTTTTCTTTTCATTGAGGGCCATTGCAAAAGGTGGCACATAAGGAGCCTGGTGGGCTCTAGGCTCAGCTTTGTTCACATGTCCTGGCTGGAACAAACTGGAGGCCATTTGCGTATTATTCAATGCTAATTCACTTCTGGTAAGCAGGTAAAGCTGGTAAAGCTGCTCTCACTCTTCCCTTTGCACATCAGAGGAAGTTAATGCAAGTAGTGTGTGCATGCATCCACATTACTCTTGATGCAGATATCTCTGAAATATCCTTAAAATGCAGAGGAAATAAAAAAAAAAGGTGTCATGAAAGATCCAGTTTGACAGCTGAAAGCCACCCCATTTATCCTCTTGCACAAAGGAATTAATTGCAAAAGATCTGCTGAGTTTTATTTGCAGTCTTTTACAGTCTGGGACCCGGAGCAGTAGGTTAATGAGAGATGCGGGGAAGGAACCGCCTTGTAAGAAGATGGTTCATGGAAATGAACTATCTACAAGGTGCAGAAAAGTTTTATTGCAGCTACGAAACCTAGGAACCACATAACATCCTAGTATACAAGGTATTATAATTAATGTGATCGACTACTTGCATATTTTTCAGACCACTTCCGTGAATAGCAAAACATTGTGCGCTAGCTTTGCACTTGCTGTTAAAGATTTTCAAATCACCCTCCAAAGAAAAGGATTTGTTCTTTTTTTTTTTTCTTTTCATTTTCTGATGCCTCAGGGTTGGTTGCCTCTCACAGTACTGCAGAAAGGAAAGAATTGGCAGCTTTTCTGAGTATTGTAAGCACAAGTGCACATTCAGAAATGATCCATGCTAGGAGACTTTCAACTGTAATTTACTTTTCACCTTTCATGTGAATCTACCTCAAGAATTTTCTATAAGAGTACCTCATGTGAGTCCCTATTTGTATATTGGTCCAAAGAAAGGACTATAATTCTTCACAAAGTGCCCTTTGATTCCTTTGGAAATTATGAGTCTGTTATTTCTTCA
>NW_009259114.1:266311-272236 GCF_000687185.1 Egretta garzetta | reverse complement strand
TCAGCAGGAGAGTGTGCTATGGGTAACTGCACTGACAGTGGCTCATTATGGTGACCAAGTTCATGGACCCCTTCGCAGCGGAAGGGATGGGTGACCCCCTGGAGCTCGATGCTCCTTGTGTGCTGGCCATCCTCAGGATGTGCCTCCATTTGCTGACCCAAGCATCTGCCATCTCTACAAATGGGATAGTGTGTCTCCATGCAGTTTCTTTTTATATATGTGACTTCAAATAGGCATTAATGGCAATGCCATCACCACACCTGAGCTCTTAGCTGTTGTATGGCTGCTGCCAGGCTTCTTAGGCCATGTATTAAGATCCTTACGTAAACGTTCCTCGTGCATTGTGAGAGATAATAATAGATGTGAGTCTTACAGGAAAAAGCTAATACCAAGGCTTGCTGTTTTCTTTTCTGCATACTTTTGGATTTAAATGTTATGGTGCAGAAACTCCAGAGAGGGGAAAACACTATTCCTGTTCACAAACGTGACGTGCTTGTCCCAGCCTGCCATTTCCAGCTGCGGGTCTCTGTAGCTGAGGGAAGGACTCCAGCAGCTGGAACACCTGTGGGCATGAGTACCAAGAGCTGCGTTGAACTAAACAGCAAGGAGAAGATGGCCATCTTTAGTGTGGAAGCTTTGGCTTCATGGTAAGTCAGATCTCTTATTATTGTTTTATTGTATTTTTTGAGCTTCATATTTAATTCAGGTCAAATCTAAACTACTAAACAGAACTGTTATGCAGCGCACATAGATAAACAAAGTGTGGGTCTAGCATAGCTCTGACCCTAGTTACTTCATGCAATGTTTCTAAAAGCAAAAATTGAAATCTCTTCTCGGAATAAGAAATGAGTCTTTGTTCCATGCCTATTGCAGCATTTTGCATATATTTGGTTTCAAAGACTGATGAAATTTACCAATCTGAATCTTTCATGGGTATCATAACGGCTTATCTTTGCTGGTAACCTAACCAGCACTGGAGTAGGGAGTATGTATCAGAGAAAAGAATGTCTGCCACCAGAGGTACATAGAGCAATCTTGACACATCAGATGGAAGATAAACAAGACTAGAGTTAGAAAATATTAATAAAACTTAAAAATGGCAAGATGTTTTTAAAGAGTAATTCTATTTTTGTTACTGTTCTCAAAAAACAGAAGAAAAGATATTGGCAGGAAAGAAGAGGCAAGATGTTTGAAGGACTCACAAAATACAGATGTGCGTTTCTACTCTTTCTAAAATAAATACGTATTTCCTACCATCTATATCTCTTCTTATGTATATATAAAGATTGTGAGTCTGAGAGAGAAAGAGAAAAAAGGTTGTTAAAATTTATTTAATTGTTAATTTAAATTTCAATTTGCATACTTTAAAAAAATAGATTCACTCTAAATTATTAAAAAATCCAGAAAATAGCTATGGGAATTCTTCAAGTTTGTAATCAAACATGTTTTTTGGTAATTAAGTTTCATTATATTTGATTTTGGAAATCCTGCCAGGTTCTGATTGTTACGATTTTAAAAGGGGAAAAGTGAATGTAAAATGAAAATGATGAAAACCAAAATGGAACGTTCTGCATCCAACCCCCCACCTGAGCTATCGAGAAATTAATGTTTAACTAAAATCCTGATTTTAGAGGAATAGTTGGTTTTCATTACAAAAGGATTACGAAAAACTGTCAAATTGCTGAGTTAATAAGTGCTACAAGGCAAATTTCACCAAGACTGCTAGGCACTGCTTGTTACTGCCTTGGCAGGGAAAATGCTAATATCCTAATGGATTGATGTAAGAAGCACCGTGTAATTTGTAACACTTCAAGGATGTCCACAATGATAGCACAAGGAACACAAATGGAAACTGGAATGAAGTGCTGAGATAGGTGGAGGGGATGAGGATTCAGTCATTCCCATTAGGTGAGTCACTGGGATTCTGCACTCATCATGAAAATATCTGCTGCTTTGCAGGACACCAGTGTGTAGCAATGCAATCTAATACTTTCCAAAGTTTCCATTCCGTGCCTTCTGCTTGGCCATGTTCTTTCTCATCCTCTTTTTTCCCCTCTTCTTGCCACTTCCCTCTGTTCTTGTTTTTATGCCTTGCTTCCTCCTGACACCCTTGAAAACATAACGCTTGCTGCGCCAGTGTATCAAGCAGTCAAAACTGAAACCACAGCATGGTTCATCTCTTTCATCTATTATTTAGCAGGGCAGGCTTTTGAAAGCAATGATCACTGTTAGACATAAAGACTGCTGGATACCTCATAAGACAGCACGGATCAGACGTACCAGCTCAGGAATAGTATGATGGCGGAACAGCTATTTTATAAGTAAAAGAGAGAAAAGCAGGTTGTTGAGAGCATCTCTGTCCTGGGTCTGTGGCCCACAGTAAATGTTGTCTGCAGGAAAGACTCATCACTTTTTCGTTAAAAACTGAAGGGAGAAAACCAAAAAAAAATGCTATTAAACACAATATTTCATTACTTGAGTCAGTAGTACAAGGTTATTTCTATGGTACACAGCAACTTTATCCAGATTTATCTGCTTCCTAAAGCTTTAGGTAAAGGGAAGAGTCAATAAATAGCTCATGAGAAATTACTACTTGTGCTAGTTTAGACCGAGACTGGCACTTACAAAACTGTTGTCTGAAGAGGAAAGTCCAAGCCCTACCTTGGGTGGTACACCACAGTTCCTGGTCCCCTCTTTCTCCCAGGAGCAGTACCAAAAGTTGGCTGTGGCCACCTCCTTTATTCTTAACCACTAGCTCCATCACCTGCTGTCATGGATGATAGCAGAGCTTGAAGGGGAGTTCTCCAAAACTTCACCCTTTCCTGAGCTTTCTTCATCATGTAGAGAGCTATAAAAACTCAGCCCAAACAACAGCAATGAGAGACAAGTGAAATGTTACCTGTGAGTGTTTCGTCATTTGAAAGGTTGAACAACTGTCTCCAGCTCCTTGCCTTCCCAAGGTGCTCTTAGACTGTGCTGACATTATTCCTTCTCATTTTGAACAAGGCAGAACTCCACAGAGAACATACAAGTTCCCAAGTGGTCTCTTCAAATCTAGTTTTACTTTAACATTAAATTTGAGTAGAAGACAGGTTGTCTTAACTACTTCTCCTTGGCTCCCTCCTCATACTTCCTTCTGTAACTCAGAGGCACGTCCAGCTTGGATATTAAGGGGGAAAAAGAGTAAGAGCAGACTGGGAGACTACTTAATTGAGATTCTGCTTTGGCTTCTAGCATTTGTGGCTAATACTTAGAAATTAGTAAAGTTGGATTTTTACACTCCATCTGTGATTATGCTGGGCATAATTCTGCTGTCACTCATGCAAAAATAAATACTGAAACTAATGGAGTTATGAAAAAATAAAACTGATGTTGTGGTGGTTTGACCCTGGCTGGATGCCAGGGGCCCACCAAAGCTGCTCTATCACTCCCCTCTAACTGGACAGAGGAGAGAAAATTAAATCAAAGGGCTTGTGGGTCGAGATAAAGGCAGTTTAATAAAAAAAAAAAAAAAAAAAAAAACAAAAGAAAAGACCGCTTGTGGTAGCAAAAGGAAAGAAAACAAGATTTTATTCTCTACTTCCCAGTAGCAGGCGACGTCCAGCCACTTCCTGGGAAGTAGGGCTTCAGTATACATAGTTATTCCTTCCCGAAGACAAAACGTTGCAAAAGACGAATGTCTCCCCTCCTCTTCCTTTTCTCTTAGTTTTTATATCTAAGCTGAAGTCGCATGGTATGGAATATCCCTTTGGTTGGTTTGGATCAGGTGACTTGGCTATGTCCCCTCCCAAGATCTTTCACCCTTCCAGCCCACTGGGGGTGGGGGGGAAATATTGGAGGCACAGCCTTGATGCTGTTCAAGCACTGCTCAGCAGTAGCCAAAACAATGGTGCGTTATCAGCCTCTTTCTACATACCGATAGAAAGCACATCCCTATGCTGCTCGACCCAATACAGATGTAAATGGGAAGAGAATCAGCCCCCCTATGGATATGAGATCAGATTACTACTGCACTCTTATTTACACTAAAACTCCTTTATACCACTCTGTCAGTCAAAAGTGGTTTTAAATTGGTGGAATGCTGATATCCACTCATTTTAAGATGCTTTCATGCTCCCAGAACAGTGGTAAAGTCTTTAGTGTAAGTGTGAATAGACTTCCCTGTTAGCAGATGCAAACCAATTTGAGGAAAGTGGGAAGACATAGCGACTCCTGGCACTGCCGTAGCCCTCCCTGCTGTCAGGTGCACCACTTCCAACTCCACTGCTCCCTTCCTGCCTTAGACCAAGCACCTGTACCAAAAGCTGGGCACAGCTCAATGTGATGTCAAACGTCAGTAATTTAGCTTCTTGCTGCCATCTCCCTGTGATGGTCTTGATGTTAGCCCCTGTGGGAATTGCTATTTGGGGGATGCTTAAACTGGTCATCTGCATTCAGTCTTAGACAAGTAGAGAGGTGCAGAATTGTCTCTGGGAAGGCTAATTCAGGTAGATCACATTGCTGACCTCTGTTTGCTAAGAAGCGCATGGCAGGAGGAAGAACATTTCCTTCTCATGCTGGGAAGTCTCCAATTAAATGATAAATTGATATTGGATTGGGTCCAATTGGTATTGGATTAAACAATAGCGAGATGTCTTCCCTTTCCTCAAGTGATAGCAGTGTGTTGTGCAAGTCTGTATCCCTCTTGCATCGTTCACTGCAAGGCAGGAGGGATATCACATGAATGGACTGAACCTAAAACACAGAATCACAGAATAACAAAACAGATTTGCTGCATTCATTAGATGAAGACATCCATCGACCATTGGCCAACAGGGTTTGCTGTGTGTCCAGGTCTGCTCAGAGCCACCAGAGAGTAAAGGCAAAGCAGGGAAGAGGCTCTCGCTGGAGCACTGGGAGTCTCAGGTGGAACAAGCAGGCTGCTCCAAAGTTGTTCTTGTGATTCTTCATGGCAAAAAAGTATATAATCAGATTCCTTTTAAAATCTCCCAATTCCCTCAAGTCTGTGTATAAAACTATGTAACTCTTGGATAATGTGTACTGCTATGATGAGTCTTGAAATTTAATGGTAAAATGAAATGTCAGATAAGGAAACTGCTTGAAGCATAATTAGCTGTAGTATTTTAATGAACTCTTTACATAGTATATAGAAAAAGCAGCTTGTTTACACACCAAGTTCAGCATTATGAGCTATGCTGTAATTTGTTATTTGAAAATGCAGTACTGCATGCCTCTGTCTTTATAATCTGTTGACTCAAATCACAGACTGTCAAGTACATTTCAAGATTATCCATGTTTGCATGTCAGATTATATTTTTAGGGAACACAGCTTTTATTCATTCTTAATTAACTCTGCTAATGATTTTCTCAGATTTCTGCCATATGCCACGTGTCACAGGTGAGTATTTTGCTGTCTTAAAATTTGACAACTCTGTATCCAGTTTAATAATTCTGTCATCTCAGCATTGCTATTAGCACAGAATTAACAATAGTGGATATTTAAGCACCAGATTATGGCATCAAATATTTCTTAAAATAACATATAACAAGGGCAGACATTTTAAGAAGAGTCAGTAATACTTTAAAACATGTCAGTCACAAAGGCATAAAGGCTGATTTAGTGACTAATTAAACAAAGTTTGCTGAATGTTTATGTTTACCTAGCTAAACTGCAGTTTTATGGCTCTATCTCACTGTGGGCTTTATGCATAATTCACACATACCCACAAAACTGTTGAAAAACGTGTACAGACAGTAACTTTAATGAACAGTTTTAGCGGTTTGAGGGTTAAAAACAGAGGAAGATTTGTAAACCCATATTCAGAAAGGATGCAGATATGTTATTGTGTGCAAATTACATATTATCTGGTTCTTCAATGTAGTTTATGCAAAATAGAGGTAATATGTAGTACTGTGCAATTTTAA
>NW_009259114.1:258188-266301 GCF_000687185.1 Egretta garzetta | reverse complement strand
GTTTAGAAACATGAAAAAAACAAGTGGGTGGTTAGATAAGTATTATGAAAAACACTGCCTTTTAAATTCTAAAGTCAAATAAATACATACTGCTAAATGATAGCCATCATTTAGTTGTATCATTTTCCTATTATATATCGCCAGGCCATCAAAGCAGTGAAATTTAAATCCACTGAGAAATGGGGATTATTGATGTGCCTGAAATTACACACTTTATTGGATTAGAACTACAATTCCAAATATGAACGTGATTTGAACAATAATTGCAAGTTTCTTGTTATTGGAAAGGCAGCCTTGTTTCTCTATTGGTTTGCTTCCAAAATTTTTTTCCTCTCCCTTTTTTTAACAAACATTTCTCTCTTAACATCTATCCAGTTCTTGTACCAGCAGTAATCCAAAAAGAGTAAAGGAAAGAGTTTCAATCAGCAGGTGGGAATTTATGTTCCTTTATCCTTATAAACACTGCAACCCAAACCCAAGCATCAGAAACCAGTGTTCATTCTGTTTATTTTCACACTGTGATTTTTAACCAGTCCCGAACATTTAACTCGTGTGAGTGAACATTTTTCTCATGGAAGCAGTTCTTCTGTCTGACAGGTTCAAGTTATTAACTTCACTTTACCTTTGCTCGGAACGACTTTATCTGCCCATTGCTCACAGGCTGCTGGGCGATGTCCCACCTCTTTGTTCACGGCAGTGTTGTACTGACTAGAAAACTTGCAGCAAATGGCAAAATATTGCATGTGGTCTTTGTTTAATCAACTTCAACAGGGCTCTTTCCTAACATTGCAAATGAAATCTAAATATTATTTCACTCTCTAGGTTTTCAGGTCATACTCAGCATCTCAGCCTGCATTATGCAGACTATGACTACCCCAGTATAATGTGAAAATGGAGAAGGGAAGAAACAAGAATGAGAAAGCAGAAATTGGTGTTCAGTGTTACTGCAGTCTCCTCTCTTCTGGGCAGATTTGGTAGGCGAATGATGAGGTTGTTAACCACAAAATTCAATCTGGAGCCAATTGACATTTCATGTGAGTCAGAGCTGGAGCTGGCAGCACAGTGGGACAATATATTTACAATTAGCAAATATTTTATTGTGCACTGGCATGTCCTTCAATCAGCTTCTCTGCCAGCCTTTCCTGTTTACTTTTCTGTGAAGAAGGTTTGTTCTTGTGAGAAGGTTTCTCTGAACAGATTTCTCTTTTGGCAGGAAGGTGATGGAATAGCAGCTTCTGTCTGTGTTGAAACCTCAAGGGCGAGGGTAGAGACAAATATTGCACCTTCCAAGCAAGCCCTCCTCTCCTTACAAAGTGTCCGATATCCAGGCTAGCACCAGGAACAAGCCTATGTGACTGGGACAGCGCAGCCTTTGCAGCAGCTGAGGAGTACAGAATCTCCTGTGAGGAGGATGAGTATGAGAATGTGAATCTCTTCAACAATATCTCTGCTGCACTGTCTTGTCATGCCATTTTTCAAAGCATTCAGTGAAGTAAAAATATTTTTGTGAATCAAATCCACTTCTGCGTAGTTAACAGACAATAATAAATCTGTGTACTATAATAAAACAACTTGTATCTAGGTGAAAATAATAAACTTGCAATCTTTAATTAAATAATATCCCACTTCCTATAAACAGTTTGATTGAGAAAAAAATGCTTTTGTTCTCTGAGCTCCTCTAGTCCCACGCTGCAGGGATGAGTCCCAAGCAGGTATGTGGCATATCTCCATGAGTTACCTTTCCTGGACATGGCTCTCACTGGGGCTTCAGGGTCCTGGCAAAAGCAGTAGGGCTTTTTCTTGAGAAATAGCAGCTCTGGAATATTTTTTTGCATTGGCCATTTTTATAGTGCCACTGTTGAGCATTTCTAATGCAGGGTGAAACGGTTCAAGCTCACATGTTTTGCCTTCACTGTTTTTCTTTGCTATGACTCTTTTTCTTTCCAGTTCATTTTTCTGTTTGGCTTGTTAAGCTGCTGATTTTCCTGCACCAGGACAGGCTGCACAGTTTATTGATTAAGCTGCCTGGTTTTCTCTTCCAGTGACATCCTTCATTTGAATGTGTATCTGTTTTGCTGATTCAGCTGTGTATTGAAACGCTCCAGGGTTCAACTGCTCTTCTATTTGAGCCGCATATTTAGTTTAATCCTCTTGTGTTTTTTTTGCTTCTTCAGCTGGCTACTACTTTAGCCAAGTAATTTTGGGGGGTGGAGGAGTTGCACTGCCAGTTTCATTTCTGACTGGGAAACATATTCTATAAAATGTGTTCTAGTCATTCATGGCTGCAGCTGTATATTGTTGGAATTAAATGCCTTTTAAAAGAAAAAAAAGTTATTTCTTTTATTTGAAGCCTTTGCAACCCAGTGTCAGGCATACTAGGAGAGTTCCCAACCTGGAAGATAAACATAAGTAATCAGGAGCACTATCTAAAGCCCAGTGTGTGTCTGTTCAGTTTAAAGACAGATTTAAGAAGATCTGCTCATTCACTCTCTTTAGTATCTGTGAAAGTTGGAAAACCAAGTACACAGCCTAGCAGAGGAAGCATGAGTGCAGATTCAGTTGCCTTTCAAGCAAGCAGTATATTGCTATGGCAGTAGCTGCCCTCAGAATTGAAGCTGGGGTCACAGATAGCTCTATATATTTATTTATTTTCAATGGATAGAGATCCCAAACTTTAAGGGATGCTTTGAAATGCAGACCCAGAAATGCTAACTGCCCCAAATCCATTAGGATTCTAACCACAGAAACCACTGTTTTCTCTCTAGCCACTTCCTGCTTTTGGCATCGAGCTCCTGTTTGAGACCTTTCAAATGCTGTGGGAGATGCCTTTTGCTCAAGAAAAACTAGCACATCGCTTGGGAGGGAACAGACTGCAAGTCGTAGTACACAGACAGGTAAGTGATAGTGGGGATGTGGGGGAGAAGAGTGAGCCCCATTGCCAGCAAAGATATGATACTGCAGCTCAGTGCTGGTCTCAGTGTCCTTCCACCTTCCTCCTCATCTTCTCTTTAGCCATCAGGCAATGTCTGAAGTCACCTGAAACCAGCAGTGGCTTCTGCAAGTCTTTGGTGTAGTTCATGCTCCACATAACCTCCGGGGACAGCCAGGGGTTTCCATATGTAGCATAGCTACAGGGAACTACTCGCGGGCACCTTAAGCTGGGTCTGGGGTACCATATGGACAGGTTTAGCATCTCCATTCCTAAAATTGCTTTAATGTGTACCTTGTCTCCAGTTGCTCATTGTGTAGACTCACCTAGAAGCCACAGGGTGAAATGGGGAGCTGCCTGACTAGAATTAGAGTCTAAGGCAGAACTGCCAAAGGAGAGCAACCACCAGACAGGCTTCTTGTCTGGAAAAGCCTCTCCTCCTTCTCCTCTGGCTTCACAGCTACCTGCAGCTGGAGGGGACCTGGCATGCCTGGGCACACAGAGGGGACACACAACAGACCCAGCCTGCAGGCAGGGACACCAGCAGTGGGCTTCATCTGCTCTGTGAGCAGGTCACAGCTGAGGTGTGTGGCTGCCTGCGTCTGGGTTATCCCAGCAGTGCTCCCTCATGGCAGGACCAGGAGCTCGCAAGGGTATTTCTAACTTGCCTCCTAGGTGCTTTCCACTTTCTGGAGTGGGGAGACATTAAAAATTCGTAGTTTTCTCACTGACACGGTGAGACAACCCCTAACACATCTGCTCCCTCTTAAGTCAGGAGAAAAGGTTTTGTATCTTGTGCCCCTGCGTAATCATGCATTGTATATAGCTGGTGCTCATATATTTCAGTTCTTTTCTAATTTATGCATTTTTTTTTTCTTTCTAAAAACAGTTTGGGTCTGTATGTATAACAAGGACTCTCTAAGTCTTTCCTTATCCTCTTACAATTTCTGATTATCACTTATTATTATGCTATTGTTCCTGCCAAATCATTTACTTGTGGTATTTTGAGGATGGACACGATAAGAGAGAAATGTTATCAGCAAATCTCATGCTCTCTCAGTAGCACTGAGCAAGATTGTTAGGTGTAAGAAAACTCCTGGGAGGTTTTCACACAAAGCTTTTTGGAGATTCCTCGTACAGTGTTAAACAGACTCCCGTGCAGACTGAGGATTGCAATGGCAATTCAGTGGAATTTATTTCAGTGGCTACATCTGCCTCTTCTGTTCAAATGGTTGTAAGTCTGTGAAATCATTACTAGAAATGTTGTGACCCTCTTCAGAGAGGCTCTGCAGAAGCCTGTCATTTAATAGAGTAATTAAATGAAACTCCAAACAATGCAAAAATTTCAGCTTTTGGAGAAAATGGCAAAATTGCAGTGAGATCTAGCAAGAGACACATCCAGGCTGGTGACCAGAATGTGCATAAATGACTGATGTTTGTGCTGTCCCTGCTTCAGGACCAGGCCCTTACCATCAGTGGAAAGATCCTCTGCAGTTCCTTACTATTATATCCCTTTCAAAAATGTGGCACCTTTTGTATCCACATTTCTATTTACTAGCTACATTTTATGTTATTTCAATACTTTCATATTTTACAAATCTCTTCCCGCAATGCCTGGGGTGGAGCCGGTGCAGGAGCAAGCTCCCTGTGCTGAGAACATAAAGGCTGCAGAGAAAGAAATACGGTTTGGCTGCCCCAGTGCTGGAGGTGTCCCCAGAAGTGGTTTTAACTTTTGTGAGCAGCCATGGAGATTAGAGCAGCCTGAACTGTTAGCAATCAGTCCTCCAGAGACCTTTGCTCTCTTGAGCTGAGCTGTAAGCAGCATCTGGCCCCACCGTGACCTTGGTCTGCTGAAATGACATTGGAGTGAAGGACTTTTTAATTTTCTCTCTCCTTACTTTTTTTTTCCTTTTTCTTTATCCCCCCACTTTTTCAGTGTGTTTAATACTGCTGTGGATTAGAGAGTCTCTGCTGGAAAGAAGAGGGGGCTCAAATGGCATCAGTGTTATCAATTCATCTGTAAGCAGTTCTGTAAGTGATGCCGTACAGTAAACCAGCCTGGAGCTAAGCAACTATGCCATCATCAGGCTCGGTACAGCAATGCAAAATACACAGAGACGTTGAAGCAGCTCTGCACGTCCTGGAAGAGCTGCTGAAAGGCTGCAGCGGTTCCTTGCTACAGGCACTGTGCTGGAGAGATATTGTAAGTATTTGTAGCTATCACAGAAAGTTTCCCTGTGAGAAATTTCCTATTGAGTGCTGAAATTTTTTAGATCAAAACTGGGGTAAAAAAATAAATCTGAAGGGAAAGGCTATTATGAGCTGACATTTTATCTGAAGCCAAGAGAGATAAAGAAAAAGCATTACAGAAAAACCACCTTAGTAAGTTTGGGCTGGCCTTGGAAAATACTTTTCAATATTTACAGGAGACTTCTGCAGATCACCTATGGCTTATATCTGCGGTCCTCCTAGGGCAGGAATTAAAACACAGGTTGGATGAGCAAGGTCGCACATATAATTTTATTCCTCAGGCTAAGCCAGCTGGCTAGGGAAAAAGGTAGAACTGAACCAAAACTTTACATAAAGCTTGAACTGAACCCAAAGTGATCCTTTAGAGCTTAAAAAATTCTGTCCTCTGAGGAGAGAGGTGCCCTCACTGTGAAAGTCCTGTTGTCACTCTCCATCCCAAAAGTATGTTGAAGAGGCAAAGCTGTCCTGCCCAGAAGCTTCCCCAGGACATTGTGGTGACCAAGAAATGTACCTGTAGCAGCACAGAGACTCATAGCCTGGTACATACAGTCTGAGGGGTCTATGGAGTGATGAATATTTATGTAAAGAAAGCTTAAAAACCAGCTAACTAACAGGAAAATTCATGGGGTTTACATATTTAGTAGATGGGTTCTTTCATAGCTCATTTCTATGAAGAAACCAGGGCTACAGCAGACTGGGTATTATGTAGCTATAAAACCTCGCTGCCTTTCCCCAGTGCCCCATGGTCCCCAAGCACGCTCTAGTTCATAGGAGTTAAAAATGGCAAAGTCTTGAGCCACAGGACTCGGGGGACTGCTGCCATTGTTAGGCAGGGCGATAGCAGTTTGTTTTCCTAGTGCTGCTGTGTGCTGTAGCCGTCCATTGAGCCAGTGTTGGCATGCAGATCACAGCAATGTTTAAGTCCAGCTATTACAGAGAGCATCCAAATTCCTGAACAGCTAAGGGGGGTAAGGGACAAAAGAGCACGGGTGAGAGGCAGGCAAATTACCTGTTCCACACACTGCCTGCACACTGCTGTGGGGTTTTGCCACTTGACTGAGGTACTTGGGCACAGCTGAGATCCGATTACCTTCCAGCAGCGTGGGATGGCATGAGAACAGGAGCACGGGAGTGCAGAGCAGAGGAAGGTCTCCCGCAGCTGTGCTGCCTGGGCCCTCTGCCTGCAGCCGCTTGAAGCACCATGTGAGATGAGCTGTGGGGTGACCTTGTTTTGTTGCTCAGCTCAAACCTCAAGGGCAGCACTGAGAGCCCCTGTCATTGGGCTGGGTGTTTGACATGCAGCAGACCTCACCTCTGTAGTGGGCTAGATGTAGACTCCTAGGTTTTGCTGTGCATTCCCTCCCCTGTGCCCCCTCCTGGAAACACCTCTCTTGAGGTGTGACTGTTCAACAACACTAGAATAAAGGTGTAAGAATAAATGTCACCAGGAACATCCCTGACCACCATCAGGTTTTCCTTCCATGACCAGGTGGACTGAAGCTAGAGCTTATGCAGGCTGTTTGGGATTAGAGAGAAGGATTTATGATTTAACCAGATCATACCAAACTCAAACACAAGAAGACAGGAAAAATAAACAGCTATTCCCCTAAACAGTCACCTGATACTGGAGACCTAACAGCTGAATGACTGAGATGGGTGAGCTGGGTCCTCCCTGTCCCAAGGTGTTCCTGCACTCAAGCAGCCCACACCTCCTGCTGCTGAAGGTGCTGCAGATGCTCCTTGCAGTACTTTGCACATAAGTGGTGGCATTGTGAGGCTCATATGCACAGGCATGTAGACATAATTCAGGATACGTTTTTCATTCCTAGTTAGGCAGCTAGATACTATTCTGAAGATGGTTTTTGCTCTTATACAAGAATAAGTGCCACAGTGTCATGATGGTTTTGCACCTCTGTGTTTGTTATAGAACCATTACATTGGCCTAACATGGAAGAAATGGCCTGATTTCTCCCCTCTTATTAGCATACATCTGACCTGAAATGACTCCCATATTTCACTGTTGGTCTCGTGGTTATCATTAGCAGTGTCACTTGTTGTTTGTGTCCAAAAATTGGAAACCTTAATTAGCCCAAACTCTGCTTTTTCTTCCATCTATGGACTTCTTTCAAGATACATGGCAGGTAATGAAGTGAAGCAAGCCTATTTTCAGAATATCAAAACTATTAAATAGGAGTTAGCACCTCTCTTTCAGGATTTTCTGTCAGAAAAAGGCTGAGATCTGCTCCTTTGGAAAAATAATTCCTTACTGACTGAGAGCAAGACAGTAAGTTCAACTAACAAAATGAAAAGGACCAAGCCTGCAACCTGACTGGTATTACATGATTTCTTTTCCTCTACAAGATGAAATATACAAAATGCATAAAAGCTGGAAACTGGTCCCTGTTTCACCTCTAAATTCCTCCTTCAGGTGTCTTCAGCCCATTGGAGCCCACCTAAAAACCCGAAGAGCCCAGAGGAGATGTTTGGTGGCAGACCCTTGCTAGGACTGCCCAAGAACAAAGAGAAAGCGGTGAGTTTCTAAACAGACAACTTATATCATGTAAATGCATCATCACAGAGATGGCAGGAATAAACTGTGAAGTGTCTGGAGTGGAAATGAGTTTATTTCCTACTGATGTTAATCCTTCATGAAGTATGGATGATAATTAATGGTAATCTACAAAGAAATTCTTAGAAAATTATCTGTTACATCTCCAGGATGAATAGGTCTCAGTGGCGGCACTGAATTCTAACAGTATTGTGTTTGATTTACTAGTGATCATCAAGTTTTACACCAAGGTCAGGAATAAACCCTGAGTTTGTAAGCTGTGAGAAAGAAATGTAAAAATGCTTTTATTTATTGTCCTGTCACT
Organism: Egretta garzetta; assembly: GCF_000687185.1. Classification (NCBI taxonomy): domain Eukaryota; kingdom Metazoa; phylum Chordata; class Aves; order Pelecaniformes; family Ardeidae; genus Egretta; species Egretta garzetta. The sequence goes on along the minus strand of NW_009259114.1, from coordinate 258,249 downwards.
GTTAATTCATTTGGTATTCACTGTGATAGCATTGCTGTTAATTAATGTATTTGGTAATAAT
>NW_009259114.1:257430-258126 GCF_000687185.1 Egretta garzetta | reverse complement strand
GAAGCTTTGCCATTTAAAATTTTTATAAATTTAAGAGGGAAAAGAAATCATATTTTATTTCAAAGAAGTACTTAGCAAATATATATCACAGTTAGCTGCCCCAAATGAGGACGCATCCTATCATGAAGAATTAGTACCGAACACAGAATGATAGGTGACTGTAATCAACTGAAGCCAGGGGGAAAGCTTCCCATGTTTTTCAGAGGCAACAGGTCAGACTCTGTTCCAAATATGTAGATGAGATGGTGTTTGTTAAATACAGCTGTCATGGTTTAACCCCAGCCAGCAACACCACACAGCCTCTTGCTCACTGCCTCCCCTCCTCTGGTGGGATGGGGAGAGAATTGGAATATTAAAATTGAGATAAAGGCAGTTTAACAGGTAAAGCAAAAGCCACGTGCACAAACAAAGCAAAGCAAGGAATTAATTCCCTGCTTCCTGTGGGCAGGTGGGTGCTCAGCCATCCCCAGGACAGCAGAGCTCCATCACATGTAACGGTTACCTGGGAAGACAAACACCATCACTACCAACGTCCCCTCTCCGTTCTTCTTCCCCTAGCACTACACGCTGAGCATGGTGTCATACAGTCTGGGACACCCCTGGGGTTAGCTGTGGTCAGCTGTCCTGGCTATGCCCCCTCCCAGCTCCTTGTGCCCCCCCCAGCCACTTGCTGGTGGGGGGGGGGGGGAGGCAGGA
>NW_009259114.1:248517-257403 GCF_000687185.1 Egretta garzetta | reverse complement strand
CAGAAGGAACAAAAACCTCCCTGGGTTATCAGCCCTGTTTCCAGCACAAATCCAAACCATGGCCCCATCCCAGCTACTGTGAAGAAAATTAACTCTGTCCCAGCTGAAACCAGGACAATAGTTAATAAATAAGTTTTTAAAATCATGTCTGTATGAACAGGAGTTGAGTTACAAATGAGAAAAAATGCTCTTGGATATCTTTTTCAAATCCTGAATAAGCAAGAAAAGGAACCGACAAAAGAACCATAACCTTTGCAGAGTGGAGATACTTGTGCCTGTATGGAGCCTTAGCTTATACAAAATCTCATAAATGTGAGTTAACCTTGATTTTTGAACAGTTGAGTGTTACATATACATTTTGCTGACTCTTTGCATTAAGGTGATTTTCCACACATTTTAAAATTAAACACAAATACTTTGTAATCCTTTCATACATATTTTTAGCTTGTGCTCTGCAGATCATGCAACAGTGTCTCAAAACCTGGTTTTTTTTCCAGTTAAAGTCAGCAGAAACCTTGCTATTGGTTTCAAAGGCTCCCATGACCAGGATTATAGCCAATTCATTATTTTTGTAGTCTAGTCTTAAGCAATTTCATACCAAAATACAGATAAACAGCAAATTCCTTCCTTGTTCTGAAATACTGACTTGGAGCAGGAGGCCCCGGACTCCTAGGCTCATGAGATCATGTAACACAACATTATCAGGCAGCTGATAATCAGGCAGTTCGTGCATGGCATCCTAAATGAATCCCTGGAAAATGCTTATAGACCATCATGAACGTTAATGCTTTATTATTATGCAATAATGAATTATTCCCCTTATATTTAAAGAGCAAATATGGATCAGACAGTTCTATTGATAGGAATTTTCATATCTTTTGATGATAAAAATTCTGCTTCATTAATGCTTTCAGTCCAACTTAACAGATCTAAGCAGGAGGAGGAAAATAAATGACTACATATATGCTTTAGAAACCTCTGCTGTGACCCAAAGCACCTTGCCTATAAATCATCATCTTGCAGCTTCAAAACCTGAGACAGTATTGTATATGTGGGCTAAGCAAGCATGTGCCCCTGTCATTTCCAAGGCTCCCTGGACACTGTCGTCCTCCCCACAGCCCTCGCAGGCCTCTCTTCCGCAGCTGCCTATTATTTCTGTAATCGCTTCATTACAGCCTTTGTGAATTGATTAGATTTTTAGAAAGTGCTGCAGAGGAAAAAGGGGACTCTGGCAGGATTTGTACCAGTCTGAGAGCTGGTGTTGCTGGGTGATATGCACCTTTGGAAGTGGGACTGGTTTAAAACCCCCCACATTTTTGAGGGGGGTGGGTGAGCGGGGGACAGACAAGCTAAATTGTTTTTTTCAGACCCTTCCAGTGTTTTCTTCTGAAAAGATCACTAATCTACTGTGCAGTAATGTGTTCCATAGATTAATTTTGTGCTTTGATTGGGTAAACTTAAATGTTTCCTTGAAGCCTTTTATAATTTTTTGCTTCTTAATTAAGATGGAAAAGTACCTAAACATCTGAGTGGTGGATATACTATGAGATAATTTACTATTTTATACTTCCCCAGTTTTTATTTGTAACTTGGTGTTATACCAAATCTAATACATTCCTTTCATGATGCTCTGAATACCTTTGGAGCCTTTAGCAAGTGTTAGATATACAAATAGATACTGTAATATGTACAGCATACTTATTTAGCAGCTTATGAAATGTCAGGCTTGCATTTAGTGCAGATATGACTCGTTGTGAAAGAGTCTTCTGGATTCCTTTGTTACTACATGAAGAATTCATTTTAGCATCTCCCTTTAGGGTTGGTCTCTTTTAAGCCATGATTGCATTAATAATATCATCTCATGGTGTAACTGATTGAATCCTTTTCACATTGGGGAAGAATTAGAGGCCAATCTAATTTGCTACTGACCTATAATCAGCAAAGCCATGGAGTAAAGGACATTATTTTCTCTCAACTTTTCTGTATGGTTGTATTAAATTTTATATTTCATAATCCTGAGGTAATTAAATGCCCCTCAATGAGGAAAAACTTCATGTAAATGTCATTTTAACACCGAAGATTGTACCTGTTCCCAGGGAACACTGTTACTCAACTAAAAAGCCAGTTTCATTTTTTTAAAAGCAAATACATTTTGAGGCCAAGGTTGTTGTTTTGTTATTATTACTTCAATCAAGATGCAAAACCTGGTTTTCTAGCTGAAGAATAAAAGGAAACCTTGATTTTTGCAAGTGTATATAGTGTATTTTTTGCATGGTTCAGCTTGCTGGCTCCTTAGATCTATTTGCTTCAGGATTAGCAAGATATCAAACACATTCAGGTTCTAAAAGATTGTTATTGGTGATGTTCTTTGAAGTGATGAAAAAAAGTGAGCTTAGCTTCAGCTTTATAACTAATGTCTGCTTACCACAGCTAAGAAAAACACAAAAAACCATGGCATGGAGTCACCTATGTATTATCTAAGAGGACAATCATTTCTCCGGAGTGATTTTTCTCAAGGAAACCCACTGTTGTTTACAATTGGTGAGCAGTGCTGATGGACAGCATCTAGTTCTGCACGGGGTTTGATGTGCGTTCAATGACTTGATGCCCACTGAAAGCACAAAGGAATTTGGCTGTGCATTACATTGACAACCGCAAAATATCATCCAGCTTGTTACCACACAGCAGCAGGAGCAGAGCATTAGCAGGGGCTGCTTCCTCATGAAATGACCAGCCAAGGCCATAGGAAACATGGGTGCAATCCTCCTTCTGTGAGAACTTCGACATGCACACCTTCCTGGCTACACCATAAAATATTTAGCTTTACATGTAGACTTCCCACATCTTGTTCATTTTTTTTCTTGGTTTACTGATAGCAGGAACTGCTCTATTAGTTGAAACCTAAAGCTCGCAGAGGGCAGCAGCACAACAGACCCATTTCTTCAGCTCTGCAGTCAACCGTCCTGCTGAGGTTTCTGAGGTATCATCTTTGCCTCCATGGCAAACCTCTTTCTAGTCCCTAATTCTTAAATGTTCATGTAAACCTGAAACTTGAGAAGATCCTTTGCATTTCTTTAGTCTGATGATTTTAGCTTTCCCTTTTTAGTGATACATATGCCCAGTCCTTTCTGAAGCTTGTTAAATTTCTGGGTTTGGTGACTCTCTGTGATAATGAGTCCTACAGCCTAATTATGCAATGAGAAAAATGTTCTTTTGGTCACTTCTTATGTTTTTTGTCATTTTAATCATATTTAGTGTTGCATAATGAGTCACCTAAAACACAAGACAACTGTGGTCATACCCCACCTAGGGGGAAGCTGCCTCTGCAACTGGTATCTTCAGCAGATGCCGAGCTTGCTGAACTCCATTTGAGGACCTACTAGCACTGAGAAGGGAGATGACAGAAGAAGAAAAAGGGCTGGACTGTATTTAGAAGCAAGGCATCCCTTGGAGAAGAGCCCCAGGGTAGTCCTGAGGCAGGACAGAGCCTCAGAGGGCACCACCTTGCCCTGCTCACCGCAGAGCAAGCTCCTCTCCCAGGTAAACCCTTGAGGTGAGCAGAAAGCGAGGGCTCTGACAGCCATCCATACTTGAACCCATATGCCTTCCCACGAGACTGTTCAGAAACAAGAAAAGTCACCTATGAATGTTAAGCTTAAAAAAGCAACAGCACTGATGAGTATTTTTGGCATGAACTGAAGAATCCTTTTGTTCCAGCTACAGCCCACATGCTGATTCAGCTCAGCAGCTCTCCTTCTCTGTTCTTTTCCTTTCCCAGGGCTTTCTTAAACACCACTTCTAGGTTGCTGTTTTCTTCCAGCCTGCTTTGGTTATGTTTTGTAATGATGGTTCATAAAAATATTGGCACGTACTCTCAACTGGTGGCAGTAGTCTGTAGGAGCATGCTATCAGTCAGGATATGACTGTGCTCTTTTTTCATATTTTTGCTATATTTATTTGATCTCATCTACAAAAAGTCTTTGATACTGCTGAAGTGATAGAAAGACATCAGGCTTTTCAATGTGAAATGGCTTGAATAAATTTGCTTTGTAGAGTCTATCCAGAGTGAAATTCTGCTATAATTTGACAATGCCCAGGCTGCTCAGCATTAGCAGGTGAGGTTTTCCTGGGACAGAGCGGGTGCTGTCACCCCCACACACTGTGCCGGTGTGTGACTTGCTGACCTGGGCTCTGGACAAATGGTGATTTTAAGTAGAAATGGATCCTTTCTGAGTTTTATCTCTTTCCTGCTTAACACTCTTTATTTACTAAATGATAACTGAAACTATAGATTTTTCACACTGAATAAACCAGTATTTCAAATAAAGCCAGAATCACAACTCGCTGCAAGCTAAGGTGTCTAATAAGGTGTTGAGTGGCTGTTGATATCTAGAGAAATGAAAAAGACAGATTTTTGAAAAATGTAAGGGAAAGGATGAAGACAGCAGTCTGAACATGCTGCAGAAAAAAGAGGGGAAATACTTACGAGCCAGATCTTGACTAGAATTTAAATATGCTCCCAAACACTCAAAATTTCACCGCAACAATCATGTTTTCCGGAGTAATTTATTTGAATAGTGTCTGTGAAGAAATTGCATCTGCTCTGGCTGAGCTCTGTATGAAAACCAAAGGGGAAAAAGCACCTAATTAACACATGCTGAAACACTGAAGTGATGAGGTAAGCTATTTTCTGAGTGAAGGTTGCTCACTGTCCAGCAGAGCTGATGTTTCCCCCATAAAGATGTCCTCAGCTTCTGTGCTCAGTAGCATTCACAGAAAATAAGGTTGGTTCACATATATCCAGGCTGTACTTTCGAGTGACATCCAGCATGCCAGAAAGGATCTCTTTTAGTGCTGATTTACCTCACCTGGGCTGGAGATACAAGAGAGACGTTTCCTTCATGGCAGGTGGCATCAAAAGAGCTCCAGGGACATTCGCTGCATTTCAAGCCCCAAGTGATGACAATGTAATGTGTTTATTTGATTTCATCATGCAAAAACAAAATCATCTTATACAAAACTTCAGGCAGATCAGTCTATACTTTTTATTTTTCCCCCCCTTTTTTTGGCCCTAAACCTGACAAATGATTCTAAGTTACCCAAAATGAAACCTTTCTTCCTCTGTCTTCAGGTTTATGAAGTTCCTTTATGGGTATTTTTAGTTTAGGTCACCAAAAGTTTATACCACTGCCATAAATACAGCTGCGATGGTTTTATTTCTTGTGTTACTATTTCACATACAGGATATTTTATATGATGAATAATGAGCTGTGTTCTGTGTCTTGCAATGCTTGCGTCCATATGGTCTCAGCTGAAACTATAATGACAGAGCATTTCCACCAAATCCTCCTGTCACCCTTTCATTCAAGAATCTCTACAAAACCAGTTCACAATAATTCGTACTGATGTTTCATTGCCAGTGGTCATGCAACTGCACATTGTCTCATCTGTAAGGAGGCAAGTGCTGGGTAATTTCATGATCCTTGCCTCCAAAGCCTTAGGGGGTGCTGGCAGAAAGTTAAAAAGAAAGTAAACTCTAAAACCTCAAAGTCAGTAACTTAGTTTGTAAGCTTGACTAGTAAGGTTTCAAAAAGATCGTTGTGGAGGTACTGGAGATCTTCCACTGGCCGTATCATGAGCTCAGCTGCAGCTGCGTGAAAACCTTGGGCATCTTAAAATACATTTGCCAGTGAATCTCCACCATGAATTTCCACCAATACTCCCTGGTGGTATTCATGTGAACCCACTTTGGCTGCATACCATAGCTGACTAGGCTGAAGGGCCAGTCTCCTTAGGCTTCCTAGAAAGCCACTGAGGAGAGCTGAGCAACCAAAAATACTGGTCCTGATCTTGGGGATGCACCTTCTGAGGGGGCTTGTCTTTTCTAGTTAATTATCCCAGACTTCCCCATAAACAAGATGGATCCCTACAAAGTCAAAGCTGAATATACTTGCTGGCTTTGTGTTAACGCTCACTTGTTGGGGTTTTTATTATTCTTATTTTCTGGAGAAAGTTTTTTTTTTTTTTTTCTTCTGAAAAATGTTGTAAGGAACCTGAAATTCAGAAGATTTCAACCAGCTTTATTTCTTATCTGGTGTCCTTTCACAACACTGATATGTCATTGTCAGAAATGTCTAAACACACCTTGAGGAAAGAAAAAAAACAAAACATTGCCAGATTCTGTTGATTCTGTGTAACTATATTGAAATATTAGAAATTACCTTGGAACACTGATTATTGTTTTTTCCCTTTAAAAGCTGGAGAAAGGATAAAGTGAACATTGGACTGACTATTTTCTCCTTCTATTGTTTATAATAGTGACTGACCTTTCTTTGGAATGAGTGATCTAAAAATGGCATTCACTGCTGGTGACAGGTTGGTGTTTGAGGTGCAGGTTCTAACCCAATCAGTTACTCAGACGTAGGAGTAAGCTATTTCTATTGAACAATAAGATGGATTAAATACAGACTGGCATTAAAGGGAGAGAGTAATGCAGAAGCATCACCATTGTTTCTTGAACGCAATTTTAAGTAAATGACCTTAAGCTGCTCACATGCTTGAAAACAAATCTCTCTCCTGCTTGGGTAGTGTTTCTACAGTGCTTGTTATTGGAAAGCAAATGTGAATGAGGCAGATCCTGAATTTTCATTTCTTTTTTCTATTTTCTGTCAATCTAGCAACTCTTTAAAAAAACAAGTCAAATGTTACAATTCAAAATTCATTACAAAACAAGTTCCTTTTTCAGGAAAGAGGTATAAAAACCTGACACGAAGCAGTGGTGGGTGTGTCAATGCTGCCAGGCTGAGAGGGCAATGGCATGGGGGCCGCAGGATGCCCAGGGCAGCTGCTCCCTGGACACCATGCCTCCCTTCCCCGGTTCGTGACCACGGGAGCAGGTGAGAGGCACAGTGCGGGCATGACCACAAGCTGAGTTTGTTCTCCTCATTTGGGCTGCAGTAGTGACCGTACCTGGCAGGACCCCAAAACTGCATCAAACCTATGATTTGCACACCTTATTTCCCCTTTTCTGCTCCTTAGCTCTCCTTTTCGCTGCTCCTGTACCTCCTTTCTTCCATCCTATTTGCCTTCCCAATGACCCCAGATTGTATGTTCCCCATTAGTCCCTGTCCTGCTACACCTGTACACAAATCTAGTATTTCCAGCACTGTCCCCTAGGTAACCTTAGCCTTATGTAGCATCTCTGATACGGACAGCTTGGCACTGTCCCCTTGCAAGGTCACGCAGCCCATGAAGCCCCCAGTGCTCTCCTCAACTGTCTGTGCACTTTGGCCATTTATGTCGTAGCTCCCCCTCAACCACCCGTGAAGCCCAGACACCCTTCACAGCCCTATCTGGACTATCCATCGCTCCTCACACTTCCCTTTCACGTTGGGTGCTTCATCCCCTTGCATGCAGTAGTTTCTCTCGTCCTGCCCAGCCCACCAGGCCAGCCCACGGCCCCAGCACCTGCCTGCTGCCCTGGCGTGTGCTTTTTCAGGAAACTCTCTGGAGGGACAGTGAGTCTTCTAAGATGGGGAGTACACAAGAAGATGAGACAAGCAGTGGCATTCAGGTGGTGCACCGTTTCACCTGGCCCAGAGCAGAAGACGAGGCAGTGCCTCCAACAATGATCTGCATCCTCAAGGTGGAAGGAGGTGATGAGAAATCCCAATGTGGTGAGCTCCATGCTGGCAGAAAGAGGCACTTCTGCAAACTTGGAAGAAGGTAATTTATTTTTCTTTCATGTGTGACAGTTCTCACCCATTCAGACAGTGAGGGGGAGCAAGGAGAAAGGCCAGACCATGGGGACATGACAGGACCCTGCCCTCACGCCACTTTTGGGGAGGTGCAAAGCATCAGCTACTGCCCAAGGACCTGGGGTGCCTGGCAGAGCACTGCCGTGCCCCCCCCCATGCTCACCTCTCCTGCCTGAGTCTGATCTCTCATCGGGTGCTGGGAAATGGCTTGGCAGCCACTGGCTGTGATGAACTGCTGGGCACAGAGCTCCTGGAGCAGCAGGAGCGAGCGGCTGGCTGGGAACTCATCACCGGCTGACAGCAAGCTGTGCAGCCTTCAAAGCCGAGTGATGCACCGGCCATTAAATTATTCTTTTAAATTCAGAACTTGGACAATGCACAGTGATAAAAGCATCACAGACATTTGGCAGCAGCTCAGAAAGGCACTTAAGCATATGCTCAGTGTTAAGCATATCTACAATCACACTTCTGCCCAGGAAAGCGCGTTTGGAAGAGCTTTGCCAGGGCTAAGGCTTAGAGGTCCGTGAGGCAGCAGTAGTCCCAGATAGGATCATGAAAAGATCCTCTGAATGCATTCTCCTCAATATTTTGGTTTTTAGGTAAAACCACAAGGGAAAAAAATAATCATCTGTGGAAACACAAATTCTACATACAGAAGCAGGGCAGTGAATATATTTCGATGAATTTGGGGACTCCAATTTCTTTCCTAAAAAAAAAGAGAGGGGAAGGGAACAGAACTAGCTGCCCAGGTGAGGAAGTATTCAGTGAATAGGTTGGGTGGATGTTTCATTCATAATTTTGGAAATGTCTAAGTGCTCTGTTTATGTATTTTCAAAGTAACTTATTTCAATTCTCCAAATTATTAATCATAAATATCTTGGAACTTACCTAAATATTAAGATATTAAAAAGAACTAAATACTATGAAAGTAGACTAAAATATTACGTTCAGGTTGAATGAAAACATTAGGTAAGTCTGAAACTGTTTTAGAAACATGTATGGTCTATGGAAACAAAAAATCTATTATTTGCACCATTTCAGTGGAAGATACCATCAGGTAAAATTAATATTAGAGGTGCCAATTTGTGGTTTTTTGCTTTTCTACAGTGTATTTAAATTATTAAGTCAA
>NW_009259114.1:233071-248469 GCF_000687185.1 Egretta garzetta | reverse complement strand
GAACCTCCACTCTGCCACCACTAACCCATCACCGGCTGCAGGAGCAGGATTAGTCCAAGCAGTTTGCTTTGGCAGAGGTGGGTTTTGGTGCACCGGTAGGGGCTGTAATGCAGTGGCACGGGGCAGAGAGCTCAGGGTGGAGCCCCATCCCTGTCTGTGTCGCCATCACCACCCATTTTATTGGTGTGGAATGCAGAGATGGTGCTTTTTTAGAAGCTGAGGGATGCTATCAAAGTTCCTGGGGGAGAATTTTATGTAATGAGAATAGGCCTGGGTTGAGGGGTGCTTCAGCAGCAGGCAGATGAGAACAGCAGTGAAATCAGTGACGGTGGCTGAATCAGAAAGGGATCCCAGGTTCACCTGCTCCTCGCCCCTCTGTCTGTAGTAAGGTTTTTTACACAAATCGAGGAAGATGGAGACTTGCATTGCTTAAACAACTATTTAAGCTTTTCTACCTTTAATTTTAAGAAAGGCACTGGCTGTGCATCCCCAAAACTATTTCTTCTGGAAGAATATTTTTGCCAAACTGAAATACCCACTCTGGGTTATGCTGCTGCATACCCATAATGAACAGGGTTCGAGGACATGCATATCTAAGCTCCTGAAAAAACAGGCAGGCTTATGTGGTTAGCAATAAGCTTAGCAAAGTATTGAACCCTAAACCCCTCCTTTTCATGAGAAAGAAATAATAAAATCACTTTTGTGACTGCATATCCCTAGCATTTCAGCCTCCATTCACAATACACTTACAAAGATATTTATTTTATAATGTTGCATTGTTGCTTTCTCCACCTCCACGCAAAGCAGGATGCCAAGGGAAAGTAACTCTGAAAGGGACCTTTGGCAACAACCATCACTCCTGAGTGACATTCTTGCTACTCAGCATAAAGCCTTAATATGTTTGCAGTCCACGAAGGGCTACCCCTCATTCCTCCTGTCTCCTCCTGCATGTTTGAACTCTCCTACACTGCATTTGTGTGAACTAAATTCAGAAAATTGTATTCAGACAACATTAAGGTTTGACACAAAGTTTCAAAAGCAGTCACTAGGCAACGTAGAGCCAAGAGCTGGTATTTCATCACTTTCCACCTACCACAGCAATGAAAAAGTTGTTTGCAACCGAGAAAGAATGTGCCGGCTTTCTTCACAGGTTTTCCAGGTGATGTGCAGTTCTCCAATCAGGATGTGTAAGTCTTCTTAACGAACAGGACTGATTAGGAGTGTATTATTTTGGCAAAATAGTGCACCCATGGCTCTCCAGGCCACCACAAAGCGTTAGACTCCACAGATGAGTTATCAATACATCAAAATCATTTGCACTGTCAAAGAGGAAAAAATTCTACGCATTAACACTGTACCGATCAGCAAGGCAGTCCTTAAGACTGACCCCAGAGAAATAGGGTGGCTTTTACCTCCCCTCCCAGCCTCCAGGGAAGGTGTCCTAACCCCGGCGCCGAGCCAGGAAAACTCCCTGGTTTCTGCTCCGGTTGCCCTCACTGGAAGCAGTACTCAGACTGGTTTTAGAGGCCAGCTGAGCCCTTTCCTACCATGCAGAGAGCAGGGACCATTGAAGACACACTTGGGAGGACAATTACGGGTATCCCCACGGGCTTCATTTCAGAAGGAAGAGTTGCTGCTGCCTCCAGGTATCACGGGCTCGGAGCAAGCAGATCTGCCGCTCCCTTTCCTCTTTGAGAGTGGTTTCCAAGGAAGGAGCCAATCCTTGGTGTCTGCTGGGTGTCATCAGGGACATTTGTTTCTTTCACATCTGCAGCTAATCAGAATTTTATACAATTTTTTTTATAATTTCAATTTTTTATAATTTTCCAATTTTTTATAATTTTATAATTCCAAAGTTTACACATTTATTTCCCAAAGGTGATATTATGACATTTGCAATGTTGTCATAGTAGGAATTTTTATTTGGTGGTTGGCAGATATCAATACTTACTAACGGCATCACGATGCATTCAAATAGATTATTTTAACAGCTTCTATTTACCTTCTAGCTATCTTTGTTATTTTTTGCACTTCATTACAGGGATCAGTCACAGACTCTCAATGCTTGCTTCAACATGCCTTATAATGTTGTTCTTTGGAGAATTTTCTTTCCTCTCATACCAGCTGCGGTGCCTGTTCCCATTGCTGAAACGAGGAAAGCTGTGCTGTGAAAATGTTGGACTGAGTTAGTCATTCAAACTGACTTTGAATTTCAAACTTAGACCTTCACATCTTCAAAACTTGTTTCAAAAATATGCTTTAAAACAGGTTTTTTTTCTTATTTTCAAACATCAGTAGGTTTTTTAGATGTATTTCTTTATTAAAATCCAGTGTAAGTTTGAAGTAGATCATTACTGGCAGGTAAATAAATAATATGAAATTATCATACGTAAAAAAAATACAATTGAAAACAAAATTATAATACTTTGAAAAGGCAACTCCTGCATTAAAAATCTGAATAGTCTGAGGATATCACATGCAGAAACTCTCATTTCAATGCTTTTCACTTTGTAGGACTTTTTCCATTGCAAATTCTAAGAGGAAAAAAAAAAGAATGAAAATAGCAGCTTCAAGTAGAAAATTATTTTGACAAAATTATCCAGCTGATCTCAATTTTCAGGTTTTAATATTATATGGGGTTTTTTATTTGGTTTTTTGCCTTTAAAGCCATTTTTTTTCCCCTCAGTAAAGTTCCCCACACAATGGTGTGTCCATGATTCCCACAAAAAGACCTTCAATGACAGATACCAACCTACTCCCCCAGCGCCCAAAAGAAACAAGGCTGCTGACCCATGAATATGAACTGTCTTATCTTTTTCGCTCACAGATTCAAGAGCTGCCACACAAGGAAGAATGATTGCTCTACATGTTACAAGGAAGATGGTTTCCTCTACCTGTTTCAAGAGGTTTCTAAGCCAAGACAGACCAAAGCTTCAGGATGGGAAGGATGTGCAATGCTGGACTGCAGAGGGGATACCCTCTGTGTCCTCCATCCCAAACCTGCCTGTGGGATCATGGATGAAGAAGAGTGCCGTGTTGTGCTGCCCGAGGATGTCTCAGGTAAGCAGCTGTAATGGCCCCTCCATTACCAGGAAGATTTTCTCAGTGGGAGAAAAAGAAAATGGACTGCCAAGGAGGGGGGCTTTGAAGCTGGGAATGCTTTTGCAGCATGTGTGCACCATGGCGTGACAGCCAGGCAGGAGGGGAGCTAGCATGAAAATGCCCATTAAGGAATCAAAAAGAGTGTATGGCTCCTCACTGCTTTGATCCTGTCTTCAAATACACCCTGTGAGCCTCCTCTTCTGCAAGGCAAAGCCCATGCAGAGCATTGCCCGGCACGTACAAGCATTGCTGGGGCTGTGGGACAGGGCAGGACTTGAAGTAGGGAGAGGAAGGGCACTTTCAGCTGCCCACGTGGGGGACTCTTGTAGCGCCCAGCCCACTTACAAGATCAGAGCTGGCTTTTTTTGGCTACAAAGCCAAACAGTTTATAGATTTGGTCCATGGAATTGCAAAGAAGGTCTAGGAGCACCTCTTGTGAGGACAGGCTGAGAGAGTAGGGGTTGTTGAGCCTGGAGTAGAGAAGGCTGCAGGGAGACCTGATTGCAGCCTTCCAGTACTTAAATAGGAAAGACAGGGAAAATCTGTTTAGCAGGGGCACGTGTGACAGGACAAGGGGTAATGGTTTTAAACTGAAGCAGGGTAGGTTTAGACTGGATATAAGGAAGAAATTCTTTACAGTGAGGGTAGTTAAACACTGGAACAAGTGGCCCAGCGAGGTAGTGGAGGCCCCCTCCCTGGAAGCATTCAAGGCCAGGTTGGACGGGGCTCTGAGTAACCTGATCTAGTTAGTGGTGTCCCTGCTCCCTGCAGGGGGGGTTGGACTAGGTGACCTCTTCTGGCTGCAGCCTCTGGAGACCATTTCAACTTGCTTACAGCTCCTGCCTGTGGCATAAGTGGGTTTGGGTGACATGGGGGTGACTTGGCCTCTGTGCTGCAGGCACCATGCAAGGCAGCGTGGCCAGCACAGCTTGGCTGTGGAGCAGTAACAACTGTGGAACTGTGGGAGAAAACACCTCTCAAGGTGATCAGAGTTGCATTCCAAGGTAATTCTGTCCTCCTGCTGGCAGAGATGCGTGTAGCATCCAAAAGGTTGGGACAATGCATTGATGGACACTCAGCCACCCAGCAAAGCTCACAGGATGTTGACTTTTTCTTACCCCCGACCTGAACCACACTGAATCAAAGGCAAAAATTTCCACATGCCACTCTTGTCAGCCCCTCAGTTCAAAACAGGAGAAGGCAATGTCAGGCTGATCTGACATGCAGCAGCTGGCGTTATAAAGATCAGACTTAAATGTTTGCCTCTGAATGATAAGGCAGGCAACCGAGTCAGCCAACGGAGCGCTCATATTTGTCGTGCACATATCCAGTGGTGCATCATGAGTGGCAGGGACCTTGCACTGGTCATGTAATGGCATCCATGGGCCAGAGTCCAAATGGCTGGATCTCCGGGCGCTGGTGGGCTGGCAGGGTGAGGGCATCCTGCCGGGCTGTGCCAGGGAGCCAGCCTTGCACGGGGTCAGCAGAGGTGGGTGGGTGCGCCAAGGAGCATTGTACCCTCTGCCTGAGAAGGTGTTTATTTTACTCCTTAGGTTTTCAGACCAGAACTGTATTTAGACACCTACCTGCAGCCCTTTTACTGGAAACTTACCCTTGTACAAACCTGGATACCAGTCGCTGCATACATCAGGTGGGGGACAGAAATAACCCTCCTCAACCTATGTGTCCAGCCAGAAAACATGCTGTTTAAAGCTGGAATATCAAATATCATTGTTAACTAGCTGGGGAAGCGTGAAGGTTAAAAACTGGCTGCAGAAAGTACTCAGGACATTTGTATTCAGCATATATATAAAATGTACGCACACACACTACTTAGTGAACATAGTTAAGGAGCTGCAAGACAACGAGGCTAAATTTAAAGTGTGCATGGTTTGTTGATACCTGTTTTAAGCTTTACTGTAGCTTTCTCTGTATTTTTCCCTGACTGGCTCTGTCACCTTACAGTCCATCACAGATTTGACCTCAGCTGGCACCAATGAAAGGCTAGGAGAGACAACATTAGTCTTCTACACTTAATAAATATTCTCGTTCTCTACAGGCTGTTGTGACAGCACTAATGATTCTTGTCTTTTGAATAAAACGTGTCACCACTGTCCATCTCAGATCATAGGTAATTACAGCTATCATTGTCACACAAATGCTATTGTAGGGCAGTTTGTGTATGGTAAAGGATGGCAGAGTTACATCAGGCTCAGCATAAATGTCAATGCTTTCTCCGCAATTACGAAGCATATCAAATATTAAAATGCAATTAGAGTTATTGCAAATTTTTAGAAGTTTAAGAATGGCTTTCCACTTTCAATCAATCAGAATGATTTTGAAAATGAAGAATTGTGTGAGGATGGGAAACAAATTGGGTTTTAGCAAATATTTTCTCAGTGATAGAAATCATGTCTCTATATTTAAAAATAACCAACCTAGAGGGTCCATGAGACTCTGCAAACATTCTGCCACTGCTATTTAATCAAAAAAAATTATTTAGAAAGGAATAAGTCCAGTGTGTGGTATATAACAGAGTTCTGGTTTTCTGGCTCCCCCCCAAAAAAACACTCACAAGGCCAGTGCTGGCAAATGCAAAAATTAAAAGTGGAACTAGTATTTTCAAAACCAAACTGCTAAAAAGTGGGAACCTTTCTACAGTGCCTTTCCTTGGAAGACTAAATATCTGATTGCCAGTTATTTGTTAGTGAGCGTGAGAGCTTGTATTTCCATCACGTGGCTAGGCAGAAAGGCAGAGAGAGTTGGACTTGTTCAGCCTGAGGAAGAGAAGACTGAGAGGGGATCTCATCAACACAAACAAATATCTCAAGGGTGGATGTCACGAGTACGGAGCCAGACTCTTATCAGCGGTGCCCAGCTACAGGACAACGGGCAATGGGCACAAACTGAAACATAAGAGATTTCAGTTGAATATGTGGAAAAAATTCTTCACTTTGAGGGTGACAGAGCACTGGAACAGGCTGCCCAGGGGGGTTGTGGAGTCTCCTGGAGGAATTCAAAGCCCACCTGGACAAAGTCCTGTGTAACATGCTCTAGGTGAACCTGCTTTAGCAGGAGGGTTGGACTAGATGATCTCCGGAGGTCCCTTCCAACCCTTGTGATTCTGTGATTCTGTGATTTTGTGAAGGCCTGGCCAAGCTCCAAATTAAATAATCACACTGCAGCATCCTCGGCTTCCCTGAGCACAACATTGGATGCTGAGTGAAAGGCTGAGGGAGTAACAGTCCTGATGTCGTCCACATCCGTGGAAAAAACCAACAAAATAAATTGCTTAGAGCAGCTCTCTGCAGACATATCTCTCCCTACTGCAGGGCCCAGGGGGTGATTGTAGCATCCCAGAGGGGAGCCTAAGTCAGGCAGTATAAATCCATGTCTGGCTGTATTTGAGTATGCGGGTCTGATGCCTGTTCCACAGCAGCATCACACACAAGGTTGTTCCCGCCTCGGGGTGGCTGCAGGCTGTCTTCAGGCGCTCTCCAGTCTCGCAGGGCAGGACCATGCCCACGGCTGTGTCTGAGGCTGCTTTGCACTGATCTCGGGAGATGAGGGAACAGGCCCCGCTGTGGAAACTCAGCCCTGTGACTATCTGCGATTTCTTGAATTTTCATGCCTTACAAAAGCTGAACTCCATCCTGGGGTGATTCCCACATAGGAGAGAGTGAAGATCCAAGCTGAAGGAGCCATCAAATGCTGTGTGAGCCAGAAACCAAGTTACTGCAGTCAGCTGTGGAAGAAGACGACATCTACTCTCTGTGCCATTCAGCCACTAGTGACTTTCTATATCTTTAGTATACTTTCCCCAAGCCAAAGAACAGAAACAGGCAGAACTTGATTCCTCACGCTTTTACAAATAATCACAGACCTGCGACGCCCAGTTTTCAGTAGCTACACGGAGGGATGGGGTAAAGGTATGATAGGTATCATCTGAAGTTTGTTGTGAGTCCATCCAACATGTAGTGGCAGCTTTCATTAGGTTTTGCCATGAAGAAGCTTCACATGAGACAGGAAAAGAAAGTGGGAAAATTATGGTTTGACAGTGATTAAAGGCATTATCTAACCCCTTCCTTTGGTATTAAAAGGCCATTAATCACAGTGTGGGTATGGATTTATGTATAGCTCAGCACTGACCATGATGGAAATAATGCTGACTCTCCTGAAAAAAAAAAATTAAAAATAATTCCAAGGTTAAGAATCTTCTCTGAAGTGCTCAGAGGAGTTGCAGCTCCTTGTTACCGGCTAAGAGAGCTGCTGCCTCAAGAACTGCGGCATCCACCATGGCTGCTGTGTGACTTGGGCCAAGGCGGGGGGGGTTGCTGGATTGCCCTGGGCAGCAGCACTGCCTTCTCCAGGGCGCCATTTCCCTGCTGCTCCTTTCACCTGTGTGTCACATAACAGACAGAATAATTCCCTTCATGCTCATATTTTTTCCCAAGGTGTCTTGTGTTTAATATCTTTTTTCTTTTTACATTTAGCAAGAAGTTGTATCAAGGACAAAATTACCAAGTTCTGACTTTAACTAGACTTCAGCAGTGCCCGCGTACTTCAGCTCTGTATTTTTACAAGCACATGGGTGTGCAGTGCCCTGTTGCTCTCTGTTTCCAAGGAAAAATGCTGAGAGAGGCAAAACCCTGCTGGGAGCAGGGACTGTCTGTCTCAGCTTTAGAAACCCAGTGAAAGCTGAGGCTGCGTGGCTAATTAAAATCAGACACTTACTTATACCCTGGAACAGGAGTACTCTTCCGGGTTAATTAATATTTCATTTAAAAACACGTTACAGTTTATACACTGATTCTCTGTTTTTGGTAGGGTGCACAAATTTACCAGTGGCAGCTTGGAAAACCAGTGAAATTGGGCTCTCTCTACCTCTACCCCTTATCCCATCAAAGGCTTCATGCATATTGGACAACTGAACTGCAAATAAATGACCATTGCATAATATCTGTAGGCATTTTTTGGTAGCCATATTAATTTGGGGCCATCAAAGCATTTTCCAGCTTATTCTCTCAAACTCAACACCAGTTGATTCCAGTAAATTGATTTCCAGGAAGCATACAAATACGGAAAAGTGCTAACACCTTATGGTGTTAAAGGTGGGTCTTTTGAGTTAGTGGTTATTACAGGCTCATTACATTTTTCATTTTTAAAATACATTACAATTGGGAATATAAGAATCATAACATTGCAATCGTTTAAGTATTCATCTAGCAGCACTTTATTTTGCAGTCTTCCAAAGGGGGCTGAAAAGCCACAGCTGTACAGAAATACACAGAGAGACTTGGGGTTTACACGGCAGGAAACAGTTTCCCTGAGAGAAATCTGTTGTGCTGCAACAGTGATTATTTTACCTTTGTAAACTTTGAAAGTTGCTGTGAAAAAATTTTAAGAACATAAAGTACCACTTAAACCTGGAATTGCTTCATTTGGCTAACTTGAGTTCTGAAATTACATTTTGCTGCTATAGGCTGCTTTTCAGTCTTTAATGCAACTGAGACTGCTCAGAGATTATGAATTCACAGCAATATATTTCATGGCCTATCTTTGGGGAAACAGACTTTTAAAGCAGCTGTCTTTTTACAACGTGTTTATGCCTCCTTTTTTTGGATCTAATGCATCACATTGGGGGTGGGGTGGGGGTGTTACTGCCTTTATGGAAAGGAAGAAAGCACTTTCATGCCTGCTGTCAGTCCATCCTGATACTCTGCCTGCAGAAAAAAAACACTCCCAGACTCTCACACAGCTACAGATAGTCAAAAACAGTGGTGCCTTAAGTGCAATTAATGGTGGTTTGTTGGGTTTTTTTTAGTAATGCGGATTAATGGCCTGATCTGTTAATAGAACAAAATTTAAATTCTTCACTAGGCACCAGTGAATTCAGACATATACTTGAAGTTAAGTAAGTATTTAGGGCCTTTCTGCATGGAGGTGTTGATAGACAAAAGTGTTGGGAGCAATGGGAAATATGAGCAGTTTGCTTTGAAAATGAAAGGTAGGGATGCATTTTCTCATCAACCTATAGACACACATTGGCACTGCTGTTACAAAAAGTTTTAGACAAAAATAAACTCTTGACGTTTGACCTGTATTTCAAACTTAAGTGCAAGGCAGGTTTATCTGAATTCAGGCCTTCCCCAAAGTCAGAGGAATATGGGATCAGCTCTTGGTGCCAGTGCTCCGGTGGCCAATTTTGAACCTTCGATTAAAAATTTGCACTTCTAGAAATGGGAGAGAAAAGTTTATATGAGCAAATACCCAAAAGAGAAATGAAACAGTGTCATAGGAAGCAGAGCCAAAAGGCTGGGAAAGGCAGCTGCTCAGCAGTATCATGTGTAATAACTTCTGGTAACTATAAATTCAAATTATATAAAAAAACCCACCTGAAATGCAGTGACTAGACATGTCAGATGTAGCAGAGCCCTCTGCCAGCTGCTGTTCCCCCGCCAGGCCAGCGTGTGTCTAGAGGAGGTGGAGCTGTACTGTGTCTTCTGGAGCTGCCCCTGTTTCTGATCAAACCCTTGCCATGTCCCAGCAAGAGCCCTCAGCCCCCACATTGCGAGTTGCCTGGGTCCCCTCCTCCTCCCCTCCTTGCTGCTGTTTGTTGTGCATGCCAGAAGTGAGGACCCATTGAAACGCTGCTAGTGATATCAGGTATCTATTAGAAAATCTGAGCCATAACGTAATACCTAAATTAAATCCTTGCTTTCTATGATCAATCACATGAATCACTGGACCTTTTAATTTACAATTCACCTTCCTGATTTATTTTGGTTTTGTCATACTGCTATTAAAAGGCACTCCTGTTCACAGCGCACACCAAGCTAAAAAAATACATTACAAAAGCCTCAACTGTTATATAGTAGCGTGTTGATAAAATGACTGCAACTGAGCAGATGGGTTCCCACCACCCAGTCACAAGCCTAGCAAGGGCAAGGGAGTATTAGCATTCTCCCCAGGGCGGGTTTTCCTGATCACTAAAAAGCTTTGCTCTGGCATGATGAAAAGAGACACATAAAATGTTAGGTGGCAAATATAGATTAAATAAATGTAGGGTAATGACCCACACAGATATGAAACACTGGTCCTCTCTACCTTCCTCCTTCCAAGAGGCACAACAGAAATTTGAGCATCAGAGGGAATACCTTCAAATATAAAATTTAGTGGAGAAAGATGGGGAATGACAGAAGTGACTATTGAAGAAAAGATAACAGAAAGTTTCTATTAATTGAGTTTTAGTGTTTTTTAATATATTAAAGAGTCACAGAAACACCATATCAGGGAGGTAATCATAAATCTTTTCACCGTAAACTTTTAGCTCGGCTACTGCCTCTGAGCAGGTAACAGTGAATGCTAGATGCCAGCAGGGTGCAAGGAGGGCTAGAAATGCTGGAGCAATGAGGACAGGCCACACAATACCTACAGCTTACAAGAGCTTTTTAAATAAAAAAAGAAAAAGGGAAAACTAATCACTGCATGTATTCTTATATATATTCTTGTCTCAAGACTACATCATATTACTTTCAAGGTTTGAAAACATTCAAAGTCCCTGGAGACAAAAATAAGAAGCCTTGGACTTTTCAGAAGAAAAAGCTTAAACAGGAAAAAAGAGGCCAGTCCCTCTCTGGATTGTGTTGTATGGTTAAGTAAAAAGCCCTGAATTTATCTGACGCTGAAAAATTTAAAGATTAATCTATAAACCTCACCTGCCTGCACATAAAGGGTTTTGCAGCTGCATTTGTGCCGCTCCCAAGAGCAGCTCAGCAGCAGTGCAGTGGCCTGTCACTGGAGCACAGTGCTGTTATGGGCCCTTTCTTGGTTAGCAACATCACCAGCAGGTCACGTCAGCCTGTAAAATGTCAGCAATATGATGGCTTGAATGAAATTCCTGTTTGGTGGGAGAGAGTATTTTGATTTAGATCTTGCCAGATTTTGACCTGGGTACAGCACTGCTAGAATCAGAAAGCAAGAACTTGAAATGAGGAGGAAAAAGGCACTGCCACTGAGACAACGGACAATGGCAATTTTTGGTTACCAATTCTCAATTCATGGCTTTGGGGCAGAGTTATTGTTTTTTAATTGCAATTGGACCAAAGTTTTTCCCAGTGCTTCTCTCAGGGCAAAATCTGTTAATGACTCTGGAGAGAGTTGTGCCAGGGGCACCCAACCCTGGTGCAGCTGAGGTGCAGGAAATTGAACAAACCAATGAAGACTTGGGTTTCCCCTGCTCCAATTTTTGCATGCAGGTGGGGGAGTTTCCCTGGACAGGCTGTGTTCTGAATGAAGAGGATACGTGGCTTAATTAGTAATTTGTGGCTTTTTTATCGTTGTCCTCTTTGCCTTCTCCTCCCGCAGTTCCCTCCCCACCATTATTTACTTGCCCCTGAAAGTAATTTCTCAGGACTTTTACTCTCATGGTATCTTTTGTGTAACAATGAGCAGGAAAAATAAATCCCCTCTTGGGTACAGAAAGATTTTTCAAAAAACCCTGATAACCCTCATATTTGTGAGCATCAAATTCTTTTTTGAAAAACAATACCCGATTTTGATGACAGGCATGCATAAAATCAGTGGTCCCTTCTTATCATTTCAGGCCTTCACGCTGCTGCACCTTCTTCCTAGGGCAAATGTTTATGAAATAAGCTTATACTTGTCTTCTGAAACAGGCTTGCTAGTTAAAGGAATCCAGCACCTTTGCTTTTGATGCCATCTTTCCATTGGTCTTAATGGAGAAACTCAACTTCTCAAAGTTTATAACCTTCTCAGGCATGACATCTCTGAGAACCCACTTAATTCCTTACCTTTTTTTTAACATTATAACTTTCCTGTAGTCTGGACTGATATTATAACCTGCCTAAAAGGACAATGGGATTAGAAAACTTTACCTTCAATCCTGAATACCGGTTACCTTTTTTCTAATTGTTATTCAATAAGGATGTCTTGCAGTTTGAATTTGTCCCACTGAGGCCCTTCTTGTTGAATTCATAAAGCTTCTGCAGGTTTCTGCTAGTGAAACACAGATACATCAGTGTACCTGTATCTCCCCTCCCCTGACAAACCCACTCATGAACAGAACAAATGCAATGAAGCAAAACCAAACCCAATCAAGCGGGAAAACATGGGCAGTGGAAAACCAGTCTGTTCCTCCTGCCACCTCCCATGTACCCTGAAAAAAAACCCAGAGTGCTTCTACAGAAGTTACTTGCACTGTAATGGAAGAAGACAGGCTATCCTGAACCTGTATGATGACAAACCCTCAAGAGACTGTTTGGTGGGGAAGACCAGCAAAATATATGTGGCTGATGTGCAGAGTATGATAAAAAAAGATGCTGACATGCTGCAGTATTTCCATGTACACCAAGGAGAATACGGACCCTCAAAGGTGTCAGGGGTGCCTGTGGGAGGGATTTGGGAACAGGTTTTCAGCAACAGTCAGGGTACTGAAGCTGCTCTCCCCAGAGAAAGGCCATCCATCTTTACAGTTTCTAAAACACCTTCCAGCTTCCCAGAGGAAGATATTTATGATGCCATGTGGCAAAGAAATGTTGATAAGAATCTATCTGTCTGTTGGTTTATCTACCCACTGAGGAAAGGAAAGGGAGTAGGCATGCCCATTGCTTATGTAAGCACTAGAATCCACATTCCTCCTCTGCAAAACCCATAAATTTTCATTCAAAGGAGAAATTAAATCTAAGTGAAGTTCATTCTTTAGACTGTTTTATTTTCCTAACAGCTCTACCTCTTAGGAACAGAGCAGTATGCACAGCCTACTGAGCCGTGAACACAGAATTCATGTAAATACCAGTTATTCTTCTCCCAGCCGGTGTTTTTCCTCTCTTTTCTCCTGAAAAGAGAAAATTATCACATTCATGCAGATGCCCCATTTTCTAAGAAGGTAGCTGCAATCATATGTGTTGCACATCAACCTCCTGGAAATGGCAGCAGCTACGCCCATCTGCAGGTTAAAAACCAGTTACCCCTCCTTGATGGCTTCAAGTATTTCACAGCGCTAATAAAACAGCATCTTCCTCAAAGCAGAATTCATGCATCTGAAGTCTTTTATATATTAAAATGCACTATCTCTAACAGAAGGTGTACTTTCCTTGAAATCAGATCCTTTCTATCTAGATTTGACTTAAGTTTTGTGACTGTGTGGACTCTCTGCTCATCTAAAAGGTAAAACATAGGAGACTGAGGGATCCAGCCTGCAAAGTGACTACAGGCTACACACAGCGTCATGACTAGGCAGCGGAATGGTGGACCATGCCAACCTGCTGCCTGCTGGCTAAGAGGCAGGAGCTGAGCCATGGCTCTGTGCCATCCGTGGCACACTGTGAGGGCTCCCAAAGCCTGCCTGTGGCCACTCAACACTTGCTGCTCTGACATAAAGAGATCACTTTTACTGCAGCAAAGGAATTTATTAAATCTACTGATGCATCACTAGAAGTAATCCTAAAAGCATAGCAAGCATCCTTTCCTGCTTCAGATGACTGTATGCTCTTGTTCAAAGACAGGACTGACCTAATGCTGCTGGCATTTCAGAAAAATCATGCTGTAGTCTGGATCAGGACTTGGAAAACAAATCCTCTCTGTAAGTGCACAGAGCAGGGCACAGGCTAATAACAGGAATAGTCGATGCCTGATGCTTCAGTCCAGCTTTCTGTGCCAACCTATCCCACGTTCATGCATCACTTGTGTTGGGCAGAAATATCAGAGCTGAAAGTCTGTACAAGCAGAATTCAGAAATATATGTTAGTCCTCAATGAGGAATGACTGGTTCTTAAAAGACATGCTATACATTTGCTTTAAAAATAGTTAAAGCTGAATTCAGTATTTCTTGATCTGTTATAATTGAATCTGACTAAACAGAGAAATTTTATGTGACTAATTGCCTACTGTCTCTACTTGAAGTAAACATTAAAGGCAAGGAAGATAAACATGGTCTGAAGTATGATATAAAAATAATATGTATAATTGCAAGTTAAACTTATGCATTCATAGCATATTAATCACTTTAGAAAGCGTTTACAGCAAAGCAAAGACAGTATGAGGCTACGAGACTCCATGGTTTTATCCCTGTTTGCAAATAACAAGTCAGGAAAAATATATTAACCTGTCTGTATCCTGTGTCTCATCATTGTAACGTACGTGGTAAGAAAATTTCTTCTTTGCCAAAGCCCAGCTGCTTTACTCTTTTCAAGGACTGCTTTTCTGCCAGAAGCAAAGGTGGCTTGGGTCACCTGTACAATACATAAAGCAGAGTGAGATTTCTCAGCAGCAGTGGGCTTTAAAGCAAATCTTATCCTTCCAATGTTAACAACGTGAAGCCAGTTCTGAGCACTTCTTAAAACACCAATGGATATGTTATTTGTTTTCCTGCATAAAAAATGATGAATAATAGAATTGCAGAAAAAATACTGTAAAAAGTGAAGACAGTCTGAGAAACAGCTTCATAACATAAAGATAAGACAAAATCAAAATATCCCTGGTCCATTAGGGTTAAATCTGTAAAGAGATTTGAGGAGAGTGGGGAGATAATGCATTGTGAAAGCCAGAAGGGCAAGGCTGGCTTGTGTTGAGCTAGGGCAACACTTAGCTGTGAGATATGTTGCCTGCCCTAAATTTTTGGGGACCCTCCTGGTGTATATATCTGCTCCCTAGCCTGAGGAACATGCCTGCAGCCTCTCTATCCCCACTGCCAGGGCTTGACAAAACATCCAGCCGTTATCTTTTCTGCTCCGGGGCAGGGGCTTTGCTGCACACTTCAGTAAAGCTGGGTGGGTTTCAAACTTGTTGTTGTGCCCTACCCCATTCTTCTGCAAAATGGAGAGAGGCTTCTCATGAAAGAAATTGAAAGCAAGCCAATTCATTATTGAATTGAAATGACAGGTGTCTTTAACGTGGGAAGAATTTGCTGGTCGTACCACTGTGCTTACACTCGTGGGTATTCCATAAGTCATGTCCATACATGAATGACTGGCTCTTCTGAATGAGGAAAAAGGGACATTCACAACTGTCACTGTTACGCCTGGCATAGAGCAGGGAGAAGCTGCATGGACTTAGCTGCTGCATGGGCTTCGGCAGGGCAGATGACAGTTTAAATGAGATTAATGGAGAAAAGGAGGGGGAAAGGACATCCTCTCCATACTCTTTCAATAAATGTTATATGACATTTTCACTATTTAAGACTTAGATACTTTCTTTGAAAGAATATTTAGAAAAGGGATTCAAATAATCCTTTTTTTCTTCCTTTTCCTTCTCTCTCTCCTTTTCCTGTGGGAAAG
>NW_009259114.1:215150-232598 GCF_000687185.1 Egretta garzetta | reverse complement strand
GGAAAGAGTTAATAGACCTTCTTGACATCCTAGCATGTATTTCCAACCTCCTGTTGTTACGGAAGATTTGGCTCAGCTCTTAACCTCTTCTCACATGGCCTGTGATTTCAGTTTCTCTCTTGAAATTAGTAGTTTTAAAAAAGAACAAATTCATCCCCGGCCAGTGTCCTACAATTTCAGAAATCAGGGCTGTCTCTCCACGTACCCAGCAGCAACTCCTCAGCAATTGGCACAGCTGTGCCATTTTTGTCAGCCCAGGAGTGTGGAACAAGGGTCCCTTCCCCAGTGTGGAGCTGCTGGGCTCTTAGCGCCCCTTGGCTGCAATTGCCACATCGCCATTGGCCTCTCAGTAATTGGAAGCAGAGAGCAGGAGCTCCTAAAAATTTATGAAAGGAAACAAGAAGTTAATGCTACTGGTTTGTGCTCTATGAAAATGCATTATTCATGTTGCAGACAGAGAAAAGAAAGGGAGAGAAGATGCCTGGCAAAACCCCCAGAATGGCTTATTTACCCCCGAGAAAAACTTGTATTCTTCGAGTAGACTCCATAAATTTAGCCTGTCTCCTGAAATGCCAGATGTTTCTGAGTATATGAATAATGTTCTCTTTCGGAAAGCTTACTGAATTTTTTATTATTTTATGCACTATTTGCGTGGGCAGGTCTTCTGGATGAATAGCAGTAAATAGCAATCTCCGGTGCTGCTACAGGTATCCAGTGAGAGAGGAGAATCAGAGACACTCAACTCACCTGGGAGGTCCTAAGTGTGGCTGCCAGTGAAGACCACTGTTAAACAGTCAGAAAATAAACACCAAATCAATGCGTTAAACCTTTCTTAAGAGTCCAAATGCAGCCATGCTATAAGGAGAGAGTGGCTTAACATGGGCATCCATGCCCTCAGACACAGCTGTGGCAGAGAGAGGTGTTGCACTCTTGGGCAGCCAGACCTCCAAAAAAGATTTTGGAGTCAAGGCAGAAATTGAGTTAGCCCTCTCTATTGAACAGTTGCTGCATTTTTTTTTCAGATTTGAAATAATTTCTTCTCCACAGTAAATCTTTAGTAATGCTGCTGCACCTAGACAAACCTAAACTTGAAGAAACAGCTTTGCCTATGAGAGCTCTGCCTCAGTAGGACAGCAGGACCAGATTTACATCTTTACTTCTTTTGTTTTATGGAGGTATTACACTTTCATCTGATTATTGCTCTCTCCTGTGACATTCCCTCTATACTGAAAATAGAAAATGCCACTAGCCCTGGGACTGCGGATAGGACTGGGGTGCCTCTTGAACAGTAGTTTTCTGTGTTTACTGTCCGTACAGTCCCCTACCCTGTATCTTCTCTATCTATGCCTGTACTGCTGGATCAGTGCCAGCCATATATATTTGAAGAATTAAGCCGTCTCCTGTGCCCTTATAATGTATGTATAATTATTTTGTGCTTTTCTTGCCAGACTTTTGTTCTGTTCTTGCTGCTATTGCACACTGCATAAAGACTTAATTTTGAATTCTAGTCTTTCTATGTGTGTGCATTCTTTACTGATAAAAAAGAGCCTAAAATGATTCTGAGCATGCATATAGATGCTTGTTCTCTGTGTATGTTCATGCTTTTCTGTAGCTACACCCAATTGAACAACTATATGCATATACATACATATAGCTACGAGCAGCGAAAATGAGATTTATCTCACTTGTTGAAGACTACTAGCCAGAACTATAGCACTGCAACCTTGATACATTGTTCACAAATACAGTCACTGTAAACGTGACAGACTCCAGCCAAGACCAAGTGGATGGTGCTCAGGACTGATGCCCCAATTAGCTGGAAATGAGAGAGCCCCTCTCACCCCAGGGCCCCCTTTGCTCTCGTACTGCCAGGTTTTCACATAAGTCAGCCTGGCTGCAAAGTAACCCCAGTTCAAATCATGCCCACAATGCAGAAACAGGATATGTTACTGCTTTATATTAAACTGCAGCTCCACGAGGAGGAGATACCATCAGTTCCCATCCTTTGTGACCTGGCTGATGCAGTGCCATGGGAAGCGAAACAGATGCTCCTCTCCCAGTTCCAACCCGAACCCCACCTGCCAATCCGTAAAGCAGGCTCTCCTGGAGCATGTTATTTTTCAGTGTATCAATGCTTTGCTGCCATAGACCAAAGAAAATGCAAAGTTCACATGACATGAAGAGGACGTCAAGGACCTATTAGGCAGAGGAGATTCACAGGGCAGACTTTTGAGGTGGCAAAGCTCTGAGGCTTAGCAGTCAATACATTACCCAAGGAAAAGTGAACATGAGGATGGGAAGACAGCTTAACCATGTTGCATTAAAGAGCTATTAGGTAAAACCTTAGAAACCACCCAGAGATGAGAGGCAGGACATGAAGCTTCTCTTGACAGCTCAGCTTCATTTACACTGCATCACCGCTGACATCTCTCCTGACTTCATGCAATAATGTACCAGTGCCACGTTTTCTGTCATTTTTATCGGTTCCTATAGCTCAGCTTCTCAAAACTTCCTGCTAAGTCTCATAAAGCCTCTCTCCTCCTCATAGATAGCTCCTAGCCGCTAATATATACTAACAATTTTCACAGTCGCCTGCTTTCCATCTGCTACAGTTTCACTGCTTAAAAGCAGTATTGCTTCCTCTATGATCTCAGCTTGCTTTTGTTACACACTTTTTCATCGTCACTGTGATTTTTTTTGCTTTTTAGACATCAAATATAGTATCTCTAAACAGGTCTCAGTTCTCAGTCACATTTCACTCAATTTCCCTTCCTTCTCTCAGATGATTCAATTCCTAACGGATTTTATGTTAGTGACTCTAAGGTTTCAGAGGAGTAGCCACGGTTGCTTGGGATTTTTTCTCAAGGTATAAACTGGAGGTAATGCAGTCATGTTTTCTTGCACCTAAGCATTTTTTAACTTCCAGCTGTGTTGTCACTCCTTTAGATGCCGATGCACCACTCCCAGTGCTGGCAGTAACACCTTTTGTGTTCCAGAATGTCATTTATAATTTCAAAAATTTCTGGGGGAAGCAGCTGGTGTTCTCCTTTTCTTGTGTGATTAGCCTGTCCTTAGCAGACACCATGTAATTCCTGATCTTGTAGGCTATTCCTTAAGCCTGTGAGCCATGGGCTTCACTGTTGTGAGTCTCGCATAGAGGTAATGCAAAATTTGTTCTAGCATGTCCCAATGATGCTCCCCAGTCTATCACAAATGATTTACACATTTGAGTCATGTGAAACTTTGGGGTCTCAGCAGCAGAAAGTATATATTCATAAATGACCAACTCAACTTTTTTGCATTTAATCATCAGCCATGTATAATCTATGACTAGCAATTAAAACAAATTCTTCTGTCACTTCCATGGTTGCTTGAACTGAAGTGGAGTTAATTCAAAATTTTAATTCTTCACAAGTCTAAAACTTTTATGTCCTTAGGGACAGAACAGTTAGAAGGTGTTTCAGTCTTGCCTGAGAACATTTGCATTCAGGATTATGGCTTGACAGGGAACATCTCAAGTACAGAAACCCCATGTGCTCCAGTCTCCAGAAAACATGCACTTGATGTACTTATGCCTGAGAGAGGAGCCACAGGCCCTCAGTGTTTTGTTTCGACAAGAAGGAGGATAGCAAACTACGCTGAGCATCACGGCAAGAGACAATTACAGTGTTATTATCGATGGCGGGTCACCTAATGCCTTGGATTAGATCACAGGTCCAGAAATTTGCAGAAAAGAGAAGGACTGAGGGAACTTTATAACACCCAATAGAAATCTTTCAAATTTCTGTTAGAATGATAAAGTAAAAGTAGAGTTAAGTGGGAAGGATGCAAGAAATGCATTGACTTCTTCACCAGTAGCAGTGGTTCTGAACTGTGGGTTTAGGTGCTTGGAGAAAAAGGATCGAGATTGGTTCTATGATGGCACCGAGGAGCCTGCAAAGATAAATGGCAGATAGACAAATTTCATTCTGAGGCAGTGAAACGAAGTTTCATATTCAGAAAATTTTTACTGAAGTGCAAATTGAAAGAGCTAAACGGTTTTTATGCATGTGTATGCATATAGATATGTATGAACTTTCCTTCTTCACTTGAAATGATTGTAAAAGAATTTCCCATCCTGACTTTGCACACCCATATGACTACAGTAAGAAGAGATTTAAAGTTTGCTGGAATTTATTTTTCCACTGAGAAATTCCTGAGTACTGAAAAGTATATTTTGTTGAAGAGATATGAGTGCTATATTTTACTGTTTGAGGGCTTCCAACAGAAATGTTACCCTACATCATGTAACACTTATAACTGAGTGGGTGTTCACCTTGCTTATCTTTTGCCCAAATTGTGCAGTGTTATTCCCTGTGTAATAGCTATCATTTACCCTGGAATTAGGAGTGTTTAACTGGTTTTAAAAAAATGTTAATTAGTGCCCAGGAATCCCTAAGGAAGCATGAAGGAACTTCCTGCTTCAACCGACAAGCATGTTATCTTTTGCCATTAATATTGTTAGTATTGCTGAGGGCAATAGATCTTCAGGGATCTAGAATGTGTCATATGTAAAATAGGCAGATATAAATCCAAAAGGTTTGTAATATATAATAGAAAGACAGGTGCAATAAACCTTTTGTCATTAAGCACCAATAACCTGTTTAAAGAGAACTTCAGAGAACTGCTCAGGAGGAGCAGCCACATCCCACTGCCTGCCTTCTTGCGGTCCTTCACCAGTCCTTCACTGCACTGACCTGCAGGACATATTCCTGTTCCATCCATACCTGTGCTTGGTGCTGAGCTCCCAGGAGCTGGGTCTTTTCTTTGTCCAAAGCCTCTGCCTCTGTTGCTCTCAGGCCCGCCATGGATGAAGAAACATCAGGAGATAAAAGTAAGACTTCTATTCAGCCTTTTGCCTTTCACAGATATAGGTTTGAAAAATTGAATTAGCCGTGTTCTGGTTTCTCTGAGATCCTGCCTGGCCCAGCTCTGCCTGCGTTGATGCTGGGGCTAATGGAAGACATATCAAAAAATCTCAGGCTTATGCTGAATTCAGTGCCAGGGATACTCGCAAGAAATTTTGACATCATGCAGATTACACATATTTAATTGAATTTGATTTCCTTGCTGGTGGGCATGGTTGGTTTATCATCATATATGTGTGAGTGTAAATATATTATTTCTTTATGCTTTTTGATTATTTGTCTTAGATTTGACTTTTCTGTCTTGGAGAGCAAGACCCACAGATGAATACATAGTATGAAAAACATATATCAAAGAAAATGTTTCATAGCTTTAATTCTCACTTAATTAATAGGTGACTCAAAGCCTACAGTCACTATTTCAAATGTTTTCATGCTACCAGCTTTTTTAGAAAGACTTTTTGACAGCATACCAACAGAATTCATTTGCCACAACCTTGGTAAACATAATGAAGGAATTAATAATAAAGTGAAATTATCAAGGACGACACTGCAGGAAATTTGGCTCTCCTGAAACTGACTCACCACTGCCAGTTACATCAGGAAAGTTCCTCCTCCTTTAAATTAAAACAATATTTTTCTTAGCATAATTTAATTCCACAGAATAAATGCACTGGTAAATCCAATTTGGAGTTTTTCAAAAGGGTACGTGTCAGACATTCAAAGCAACTAAATAATAATAAAGATGTTATGCTAAGGCAGCCTAATATCCGTCAAGTCACCATGCCCATGACAGTTTGTAGACAAGCTCTGGTCTGCAGAGCACAGAGGGTATTAAACTCCGAGACATCAGTGGAATTTATTCCAACCCTAAGTCAAAATGTTGTCACGAATGGGACTGAAAATATATAGTAAGTTGATACCTATTTCCAAAAGGGTACTGGAAAACTTGGTTAAAACGATGTCAGTCAGAGCCGATTGCCTTTTTTGTCACAGTTGAGATTATGTTACTAGACGAGACAGGAGCAGATGTCCTGGTGACTGTTGGTGTGGGGTCAGCTGTATAAGTGCTGCTGCCATTCCAGAAAAAAGAGTGACTTCATGAGGCTGGACATAACAGATTTTTTTACTCTAGAAACAATGCAGTGCTCTAATAAACTTAGTATTTATTAGCTGGTGCAAATAGAGCAAATTTTGAAGTAATTGTAACTTGACTGTATAGAATAAAGAAGAATAACAAATCACTTTATATTTGCCCTTGATGTAGGTCATAAGGAAATAGAAAGTATCCACATATAAAGAATTTAGCACTCTTTATGAAACTTAAAGCTAACTGCAGAGAAAGGTGTGCAAATATCAGGAACAACCAGATGTCTCTTCAGATGTACTTATGTCTGTAGCTGATATCAAGGACTTAAATTTACAAATTAAATAGCCATCATGAGAATAGCTCAAAAGTTCTTATTCTGGTGAGCCACCTTAGAAATCTGCATACAAATTTGTAAGTTTAGAAAGTCACACTGTACACATTACTGGAATAGAAAGCCTGGAAAACAGGAGTGTAATTACCTTGTCTCAGCACGAGTCAGTTCTTCAGCTTAGGCTTCTATGATTAGTGGCAGACAAATAAGCTCTTGGTTTTATCATAGTTGGGGAAGTTTTTTTTTAAGGAATTGTTCCTAACTTCTGTGAGTATTGTATTTTCTCTTGGCTTCATGTTGCAATAACTGCCACATAAATCATGTTCAAAAGAAAATGTTTGGAAAAGCAAACAAAAGACATAAAGCTTAAGCCTTTTGCCAACTACTGACAAAGACCTGTAAAAGAGCAGCACGTATTCAAATATTCTATATTCAACCTATTTAATTTTCTTGGTGGTCACTAGTTTTGGTAAACTTGCCAGCAAAGATCAATTAGCCAACTTTTTTGTCTGTATTTGAAAGAGACTACATCCTCATGTAATTGCTGATGCGTTTGTTGATAAATATAATATGAATTCACAACAGTCAATGTAACAGAGGAGAGTAAAATATACGGCAGGAGTCAAGATGTTCATATTCTGGAGAAACCATATAGCTTGAGCACCAGTGACAATAAACAGGGGACATTTATATCAGAAAAACATGATGACTCACCTTTTTACTT
Source organism: Egretta garzetta (assembly GCF_000687185.1). NCBI lineage: Eukaryota > Metazoa > Chordata > Aves > Pelecaniformes > Ardeidae > Egretta > Egretta garzetta. The sequence goes on along the minus strand of NW_009259114.1, from coordinate 225,549 downwards.
TAAAACATGCATAGCAATAGAAACTCTTGTCTCCATTAAATGTCAAGAATATTGTTTTGCTAAGACTAAGAAATAATTTTGTTATTGTAAGAGTGGACTGACTGCAATTCTGTTCATTTTTTTTGTGTTCGTTTGGAAGTCTTTTTGACCCATAATTCTCACATTTTTTTCTTCTTTAATTTTCCTCAGAGTTACACAGTTCTGTTATAACTTTCTTTTTAGAAACACCAACAGATCTTCAAACAAGCTTTCTTTTTAATTCATGGATCTTCAGTAAACCATTTCCTCAATCTTCATATTACAGTAAAGGATCTGACTCTAGCAGGAAGACTTGATAAGCATTACAGTATGGCCTTTTTGTATGAAGGACAGTCCTCAATTGTCAATGATTTTCACTAATATTTAAAACAGTTGTCTGTGTTGAAAATATAATTGCGGGATCCAAACACTAAAACCCTGTTATCAGAAAGCTGTATTTCTTCGGCATTTCTAATGAATATATTAGAGTCATAATTGTTTCAAGCCAAGGAAAGTAACCTATTTGGCACTGTCACTTTGGCTGTTCAAAGTCCTAACATCCAGGACAGAAAACCTTATTGATATATGCATTTCTGAAATGTTATCAGAAACATGGAGTTTTCAATGAATTTGTACAGTTCTGCAATATGGTTTTATTTCCTCTGAACCGTGATATTCAGAGTGGGAAAAGGTTAAAAAAAGAATAAACTCAAATGTCTGCTTTGTTTAGATGGAACACAGCATTAAATTGATTATTTTACATCCAAATATTCTGAACAGTTCTAATTGCATACAGAACCAGTTCCTCTACTATTCAACTGTTCAAACCAATATATGCACATGAAATTAATTAACTCTCTTTTGGGAGTCAACTGGCAACTAATAATGAAAACCAAATGCAGAAAATTACTTAAATGTCTCTTGCAATATTCTGTTAGTATTACTGAGAAATGCCACCGATTTTTTGCTGATCATTGATTTGTCCCAGTCATTTTAGGTCATTTTCACTCAATTCTGTCTGGCCCTGCCCAGACTGACGTCCTGCATGGGTCCACAGCTAACACAGGCTCTTTGAAAAGTGTTTTTGAGACTGTGTATTCAATAAAGTTTTGTAAGTGTCCTAGCAGTTTGGGAATTAATTTAACCTCCCAGTTTCCCAAGTCTGTGGCCTTTTCTTTATCTGAGCTTTTGAATTACATGTGCTTGCCCAACTCAGCCAGGATTTCCTAGTTTGCTTGGCTACCTGCATATAAGTTTTAGGGAAGACACTGTGCATGAAGATATGTGATTGGAACCTAAAAAGTTATAAATTATACAGTAAACATATATATAAATATATATTAATTACACAATTATAAATTTAATTTAATTTGACACAAAAGCATTCGGGAAAATTCTACTCAGTGACATGAACACCCTTTTTTTTGAAGCCGTATAATGTGGAAAAAACTTATCATCTCAAATCCAAGGAAAAGCATTAAAAACCTAGTTTGACTTAATGTACAGAAGGTCCTGAAAAACCTGGTATTTCCTCCTCTCTCAACTATTGCAGAGACATAGCATTTTTATTCTCTCATTTATGTCTGTTAGGAGAGCTACAGATATATTATCACATGACCCACAGCCAGCCTCGTCTTGCATCATCATTACATAGTACTGCAATCCCAACTATTCTATGTCACGCAAACGATTTCAGTTACAGTTTCAATTACTTATTTATTTATTATTACTTAATTATTTATTTTTAGAGAACAAAAAAGAGGCTCACAGGGAGATCCTTGATGTCAAAAATATGTAGAGATCTTGAGGAGGTGTAAATGCATCAGATATTTTGGCATGGCTCTCCTGCACTGTAACAGCTGAAGAACATGCCTGCATCTCCAGGGAACAAGCTCAAGGTGTACATCTGCCATCCTGAGCAGCCTTCCATGCTTTGTCTAATGTTAACATGCTCAGTAATATCTACACACATCAGGGAGAATATATCTCCTGATGTTTAATTGTGCAATTTTACATAACTGTCAACTAAGGGCCAACGTCCACCTTCATTTCCTCTGTACTCACTACAATCCCTAGAGCTGTTGCAAGAATAAATCCCAAGGCCTGCTATGGAATATCTCTTATATCATATTGAATTTTTCAGCACAGCGCTGAGCAGATCATGCTAATTAAAGAAGAATTTCCAAATGGACATCTAAGATTTAAACAAAGCCAATGCTTTGGGGAAAAAGTAGTCCTCATTGTGGAAAGAAATCAGGTCTATTTTTTCAGAGTAATTAATTTAAATGAAAGTCAGTGAGTATTTGTTACTTGTTATGCTGTAGCCTGTCTATTCATTTTCTCTGTAGCACTCTGCATATTTTTGACATGAAGGATCTTCCTGTTAGCCTCTTTTTAATTTTCTAAAAATAAATAAAAGAATTACGTTTTTGCTTTGATATCTGGATTTATATGACTTCTAGTCTGAACCAAATGAGCTTCACTCAATTTAAGATTAAAAAACCCTGCACTGAATTTCATGATTGGTCAGCACAAAGTCACTGGGATATATTCAGGGATACACAGCAAAATGTAAGACAGTTTCCGTGGCTGTTTATTTTGCTAAATTTTGCTTGAAAATAGTATAATGGATATGTTTCTGAACATATTGTGCAATTTACCATTGTCAGGTGCAGCAGGTTTTTAAATTAATCTTCTGTGAAGAATATGTGCCAAAGAATTTAAGGCTGCCCTTTCCTAGAGGCTGCATAATAGTCCTTGAGACAGATTTGATCTCTGTGTTGATCAGTACCATACAGCTGTGCTTCCTTGATTGAAACCAGTGTCCTTGTTGCATGGAAATTGGAGGAAATTTTTTATTCCTCTTTCTTTTTAAAAGATTTTATCTGATAAACGGTGAGCAAAACGGCACTGGAAATTAAACACCTGGGAAGTCGGGTTCTCTAGCCCTGCTCCTTGCTTTTGGAGTAAAAATTGCTCAAGTTGTTTTGTTGATGATGATCACTAGTGCTTTTGGCCAGTCCTGATATGCAAGTCAAGCTGATACTTGAATGTAGAACGTGGAGGCTAATATTTACCTCCTTGAAAAAAATAACCAAATAATTTTTAGCTTATTGTGTACCTCCCACTTATTTTACACTATTGCATCTTCAGCAAGCTTGCATGCAACCAGTTCAGCCTTCATGACCAGCTTCAACCCTGGGTTTCTTTGGGGTCTATAAGAGAAAAGAAAGAGGCAGGTGAGCGATACCTCTCCTTAAATCCAGCCTTATTCTCAGACTCTGAATGCTTGCAGTAGGATACCAGCACACTCCAGAAAATGGCAGTAATTAGCAAGATGTCGTAAGACTCCTTCTAAGAAAAGTAATAAGAAAATGCCCAAAATTTCTAAACAGAGGATGGGAACAGCCATACTGAGTGATGGGATTTGGTACCAGCCTACTGTTTCAGCAAGTGTTATTCTAATTTCAATTTCATGTTCTAAACAAAAGGCCCATCTTTTTGTCCTACAAATTTTAAAAAAATGTTTTTAGAGGTAAAATGTACCATGTAGAGGAAAATATCTATCAGATAATAAACAGGGACAGAGCAGACTCTGCAATAAAGGCAAACAAACTTGAGTTTTTTTAGTAAACAACATTGTTCTCTCAATGATATATTTGCTGCTTTTCATTTTTTCAAGTAAGAGGATATCAGCTTGGATATGTTTAAATTCTTATGATCAAGAACCAAGAAGACGTTGGCATGGTAAGAATCTTAACAGCAATAAATGTATGTAAGTGGAAAGCTAGAACAGATGAGAACCAGCAATTATTCTTTTTATGATAACCTCATTTTTAAATATTTTCCCATTTCTATGCAAAAAGGCACTTGCTATCATACTTCCCATGGAGTTATATGGCTGGCTCAGCAGTTGGCTGCTTAACAGCCAGCTGAATATGAGCCAGCAGTGTGCCCAGGTGGCCAAGAAGGCCAATGGCATCCTGGCCTGTATCAGAAATAGTGTGGCCAGCAGGAGTAGGGAAGTGATTGTGCCCCTGTACTCGGTGCTGGTAAGGTTGCACCTCGAATACTGTGTTCAGTTTTGGGCCCTTCACTACAAGAAAGACATTGAGGTGCTGGAGTGTGTCCAGAGAAGGGCAATGAAGCTGGTGAGGGGTCTAGAGCAAAAGTCTTATGAGGAGCGGCTGAGGGAACTGGGGTGGTTTAGTCTGGAGGAGAGAAGGCTGAGGCGGAGACCTTATCGCCCTCTACAACTACCTGAAAGGAGGCTGTAGGGAGGTGGGGGTCGGCCTCTTCTCCCTGGTAAAGGATGAGGGGAGATGTCTCAAGTTGTGCCAGGATTAAACATTAGGAAAACCTTCTTCCCCGAAAGGGTTGTCAGGCTCTGGAATGGGCTGCCCAGGGGAGTGGTAGAGTCCCCATCCCTGGAGGTATTTAAAAGAAGGATAGATGAGGTGCCTGGGGACATGGTTTAGTGGTGGGATGTCAGGGTTAGGTTAACGGTTGGACTCGACGATCTCAAAGGTCTTTTCCAAACAAAGTGACTCTATGACTGTATGAAAGACACAAGAATCCTCCAGTCAAAGGTCTTTTCCAAACAAAGTGATTCTATGACTGTATGAAAGACACGAGAATCCTCCACTCACAGAGGCACCCTGCCACCCAAAATACGCTGAGGATCCATTTTTGATAAATTGATATTTAAATATTGAGAGAAATGATGTCTAATTATGCCAAAATTCAAAAGAGAAAAATTAATATAAAAAATATTGCATACAGAACTGGAGAATGATGCAAGAGACATGGCTGCTTTATCTACACCTACACGGTGACCACTGCCACGTTGCATAACCTGCTCCCTCCTTGCAGATTTTCCCTTCTGTCCTTTTCCAGAGTGGCTTCCATTAAGTTTTTGAAAAATGCACAGGACAGGATAGCCACTACTTCAGCTGGATCCTCCTGGCCCCCAGGTGAATAAATGTACATACTTACAGCCACGCTGCTTTGTTTTTTTAAAAGATGAGGGTTATTCTTCAGCTGCTATATCACAGGAATTTATATTAATAATAGTTTTTTATAATTAATTGTAATGTATAATTTGTTTACCTTACATGAACATGCGTTTATTGACTATCAACTTCTATACACTAAAAACACTTAAATTATGTCCTTCTTTTAGGAAAAACAGAATTTTGTACTGTCCCTTCAGCCACTGCTGAAAGAAGAAATTATAATGAAGGAGAAAGCAAAAGTTGCAGAGTGCCTTGGCATAAACCGTACCATGAAAAATTTTCCAAGAAAGAAGTATTTTCCTTAATACTTTGAATTAATTTGGCAAAGACAAAAAATATCCTTAGTGTATAGTTTAAGAAAGGGTATGATAGTAAAACACATCGTTGATTTTGTTCAGGATTAGGGAATACTTCAGTATGAGAAGCTTTCAAGTAAGTACCATTACAAGCAATCTTTTTATGCTATCTTTTATAAGAAAACAGCCAAACATGTCAGCTCTGTCAATCTGAGGGCTCTTTCCCATTTTATAATATGATTATTTTTTTCTCCACAAAGAGTGAAATTCTCCAGAGCAGTGTTTGTGTCCTGCTGGGCAAATATGATCTTTTGACCACAGCAGTATTTTCTCAAATGAAAGTAAAACATTCACCATTTAGGAGTGATGTGCTTCCTCCTATAATTTATTACTACATGCATTGTAGTATATACATTTCCAATTGCATTTCATGATTGGCAGGTAAAAAATTCTGCTTTATTTTGTTACATGATTTACCAATAATAGCAAATATAAATATATGTACATTTTAAGATGTCTTTAATATTGCATGATCACTTTGACATGGCATAGTGGATAATTTAGCTAATTAGGGTATTAACGTTTACTTTGTAAACACAGAAGAACCTGGAGTTTTATACTGTTTCATCTCACTAAATTGCTTGGTAATGGTATACACATTTCAAAGCTCTTTCTCAGCTTCCAGATGCATGCAATCATTTGTGCCTATAGAACAAATGCAGTGTGGTCCATGGTCTTTTCTTTATATGCTTCAATGTTTATTTTTTCCTTAGTCAATAGAAAAATCTCCTATACTGGGCTCCCTTGCTTCAGGGAAAGGATGACTGCAGAAATGCTGCCAGAAGATACAAAGTCAATAAACAATCCACAAAATCTTCTCTTATACCCCTCTTTCAGTCAGTTGGTCATACCTCTTCCAGTACAGTACGCTCATTCATAATGTGGCTAGATCACTTTTATCCCTACATTGTCACCTGAGGATCATTCACAAAAGCAGGATTTATCACACAGGCCCTATCAAGCCGTCTGTCAGGTAAAAGAGTAATCTTGTAGTGGGAAGTGCAATGACAGTTTTGTTTGCCTCCCCTCCCCGCTTTGCACAGGTTTATCTGTTAGTACCTATGAAAGTCCTTCTTTTGAGAACCCTCTTAAATATATATAAAAAAGTCTCATATTTTGGTAAATATATCTTGCTTTGATACTCACGATACTGAAATCTAGAAATTACAATATATATTTTCCATACTTCTGCCCCTGACAGACATGCCAGGTTACTGTAGCAGAGCTCGGATCGCTGTAGTCTCATGAAGCGGTCCAGGCTGACCTCTCACCATCACGGCCTTGTGCTGCCCCACCTCATACGCGTTTATACAAACCAATTAGCTAATCCATGGACTGTGTCAATAACAAAGCCGGAGTCACCATTTCTATTCAAGCACCGTATATGCTTAAAGGCAAAACACAATTAATTCAGTTTCACATAAACTGGGATTTTTTGGTTTATGTGCAGATAATTGGACCTTAGTTACGGAAAGCTTTTCCAAGGCATTTCTGCTGTGAGGAGCAGGTCGTTTCTGCCTTCTCCGAGGGTGAAAGGCAGGGAGAGTTCTGCTCGCTTTCAGACATTCTCAACAGAAATTTAGATAACAGCAGAGACATCTCAGATTAAGGACAGATTATGTGATCAGGACTGCAAAAAGTATCGTCATTCAATATCTTGAGACTGACTTAGTGAATTTGAACAACTTGATTTTTTATCTGCAATGAATTTCCTACTCTTGTCCTCATGGGACCAAAAGAAAAGTGCAGATACAGATCATCTAATAAGATGAACTGAAAAAGAAGGCTTTTGTCCTATATATCAATCAACACACGTGCAAAGGAGTCAAGGTGTTCTCTAAGCTGGAGTAAAGGGTCATCAGATGTGAGTGCTCCTACGCTTCTGTCAGGACTGCTCCAGCAGTAAAATCCCATTATGTTGCCTCACAGTGGAAAGCATATGAATAAATCATTTATAAACATGGTAAGTTAATACAAACTTCTTTGACCTCACCACACTGAGATAATGTTTTGATGATATTAATAATACTATAATAGAGTCATGTTGTCATCAGCATGTAATAGTAGATAATTACTACCTGTTATAACCAGCCAAGTTAACCGCAGTACTCATTAAAATAAATTTATTTGCAAGAGAAATTGTGAAATCTGGTTTGGGGACAAGAGGAAATGTCAGCACGTGTAAGGCAATGGGATGCTGCAGTACTGTCATGGGGGATGAAGGGGTAAGACACATGACATAAGTCAGTGAGACAATTGATAAAAGCAGTGCAAAGTTAGGCTCTGCGATTTGGCCAAAGCAGATGGTTTCAGAAATGAAGATTGAGCATGACTACCTTGTTCTGGGTGAGGTCCCTGTAGGTGCAGTCCCTATGTCAGTGCAGCTACAAATTAAAAAAAAAGATTTTGAAGGATTCAACCAGTGCATGTTACTATGAGAAACAGCGAACAAATAGTGGTGGAAGCCAAATGAGAAGAGCCAGCACTTGGTCAATGAGCTTCTTACATTATCTACAAAAACTTAAAAACACTCTGATTTGGATCACTGTGAATAACGAGCTTTCCATTTCATTATAAAAAATCAATATCCATTGTTTCCTAAGTATAATAATCAAGATTTAATATTTCCAAGTTTGCGGATGACACCAAGCTGAGTGGTGCGGTTGACACACCAGAAGGAGGGGATGTCATCCAGAGAGACCTGAACAGGCTGGAGAGGTGGGCCTGTGTGAACCTCATGAGGTTCAACAAGGCCAAGTGCAAGGTCCTGCACCTGGGTCGGGGTAACCCTCGGTATCAGTACAGGCTGGGGGAAGAAAGGATTGAGAGCAGCCCTGCTGAGAGGGACTTGGGGGTGCTGGTGGATGAAAAGCTGGACATGAGCCGGCAATGTGCGCTGGCAGCCCAGAAGGCCAACCGCACTCTGGGCTGCATCAAAAGAAGCGTGGCCAGCAGGTTGAGGGAGGGGATTCTGCCCCTCTACTCTGCTCTGGTGAGGCCTCACCTAGAGTACTGTATCCAGCTCTGGAGCCCTCAACACAAGAAGGACACGGAAGTGTTGGAGCGGGTCCAGAGGAGGGCCACAAAAATGATCTGGGGGCTGGAGCACCTCTCCCATGAGGACAGGCTGAGGGAGTTGGGCTTGTTCAGCCTGGAGGAGAGAAGGCTGTGGGGAGACCTGATTGCGGCCTTTCAGTACCTAAAGAGGGCCTATAGGAAAGATGGGGAAAATCTTTTTAATAGGGCCAGCTATGACAGGACAAGGGGTAATGGTTTTAAACTAAACCAGGGTAGGTTTAGACTAGATATAAGGAAGAAATTCTTTACAATGAGGGTGGTGAAACACTGGAACAGGTTGCCCAGAGAGGTGGTGGAGGCCCCATCCCTGGAAACATTCAAGGCCAGATTGGATGGGGCTCTGAGCAACCTGATCTAGTTAGCAGTGTCCCTGCTCCTGCAGAGGGTTGGACTAGATGACCTCTAGGGGTCCCTTCCAACCCAAAACATTCTATGATTCTATGATTCTATGATTCAAAATGGTGGATGGAATAAAAAGGCACAGATCTTCCAGAGATATCTCTGGTTCATTACCCTAATACATTGGCAAGTATGTGCATAGAGAACGTTCTCCTTAGTGCCTGCGTTGAGTGTGCGAGCATTCCTTTTACGTTAGAGGACTGAGTCTCCTGCGCACAATCTAATTCGAGGACAGTTCCACCTGAGCACAGAACCAGTGCAGACTAATGTTGACTCTGTAAATAAGTGAGCCTGAGGTCAGAAAGGATTTTGGAATAAAGTACTTAAACTTTCTGTATACGAAGGCATTCAGGAGCAGGTCATAAATTTTTATTGCTTGTAACTAGTATAATTGCAGGCAGCTTGCATTGCCCTTAACTAACCGATTGTTCTTACTACCAAATTATATCTACGTGTTTTATATGATCTACAAGAATAAAAACATTCTATTCCAATTTTTTGTAGCTTAAATACTAAGTGCTTTCCAGATGTGCACTGACACTAGAAGTGACTTTCAAGAAAATTACACTGTTAGTGTTTTTAACAAAAAAATCTTCCTACATGTGATATCAGTGACACACAGTCTAAAAAGTCCACTTGCATTATAGAAGTGTTAGTACATGTGAAGCTCTGTTGCAGGTCTCTTGCCTTTGCAGCTAAGATATGCCCTTCCAGCAGGCCTGTTGAGCTTACGGCGGTTTTAAGTGTTGTTACAGTGGTAGTTACAGCTCGAAGGAGCATACTCTGACTTTGCTATAAATATATTTGGAGCAGATTACATGTCTGAACCCAAATTCAGTTTTGGGGCTTATGACCACAAATTGTGATTTCAGAATAAAACTATATTTCTTTTGCTTTTCTAGGTGTACAGTCAGCTCAGCACTGTTCGATCATTGCTATACCTTGCATAGCTCACCCTGGCAGCAAAGCCTGAAGGAAACACACTGAGCATTTATCTGCTTTGCACTGAAAACAATTCAGACTGGTTTTGTTCTTCTATTCCTAAATGTACTTGACCCAGCTTTTGACAGACTCTACACACTACAGGAAAATAATTGGACAAAAGGACTTTCTCTTTCTCATTATTCTCCACGCCACTGTACAACTTCTAATGCAATTGGCCACTTTAAACTTGTCCTGAAAACAGTTTATCACAGGTTTGCCACCGTGTAGTGTGCACTTAGAAGCTATAGGAAGAGCCCATCACTTTTCACCTGCTGGCAAGGAGTCAATATAACATGACAGCAGGGAGAGAAACCTGATTAGAAATGGTATTAGTGGATAAACGCCTCTTTTTCTCATGGTGAAAAACTCTTTTTTAACATGCAGAGGGTTCTGTCTGAATATTAAGTGTGTGGATTTCTCAGTGCCTCTCTTCTGAAGTGCTCTGCGTTCCGTCTTTTTTCTTACAAAAAAAATCATGAGTAGTGGAGAGTGGTAGTGCTTTGCTTGATGCGAGGGAGTTCCTCTGGCAGCACCTCTCTGATAAATGCA
>NW_009259114.1:171696-215136 GCF_000687185.1 Egretta garzetta | reverse complement strand
TCGGGAGACGTGACTTAAAGAAATATAAATGTTCTCTGGAAAATGTATTCTGGCAAAGGACTCAGCATATTGTGCAGATTACAATTGCACCCAATTTTCTGTTTTAGGAGCGTGATTTTTTGTGCTGAAGCTTCTGATTTCTTTGCAAAAAGAAAAGTAGCACTAGCAATTTTTTAAAGTGTGCTAAAACACGATATTTGTCATGGTTATTTTTGATTCCATGCTCCATTGATCAGTTTCCTACTATTGACTGATGCTAGCGATATGAGCCGTTGTTTCACCACAGCTTATGTCTCGAAGAAACTCCTAAGTTTTGGTGCATCTTCAGTTCTGAGCTGGGCAAAAAAAATAAGTAGGTTATGTCAAAAATTTGTGAAAGCAGTCGGTCTTTGCCCAAGATAGATAAAGGTTTTTAATCCATTTGTATTTCTTTTCTTGTTGTCCCTGCCACTGATTGAGATTACAGCAGGATGTCAAAAATGGTATATTATGTAGCATATCTTTCAGAATCTGCTGTTCCTTAACTGGGTGGCAAGCTGGTGATTGGAGGTACAGAGAATAGGCACATTTTTTCTTGTGATTTCTAAAGAATTTCTGTCCCTAATATGTTCAAGTCCAGAGGCGTCTTGTTCCCCTCCACAATACTAATTTTAACAAGACTTAAATATCTGAAAAACTATGAAAGAAAGAATGAAATAATTTCAAAAGTAAGCCTCTGAATGTTGGGAGACATCTGTTTTCTCCTTTACTCTGCAAGGCATGTTTCCAAGTGGGAACTGTACTTCCAACAAGCTTAATCGCAGGACGCATTATCTCATGATGCTGTGAATAAATGCGTGAGAGTTTTCAGCACTAAACTGTGTCAGCCATGAAACAGAAAGCTGTTATCAGCCGTAACCGCATGGGAGCTGGCATAATGCTCTAATAAAAACAGTGAAGAACAAGGCAGTAACACATTTACATCATAGTGAAAATTAAGGAGAAGAGAAAAAAGTCTGAATTGGCATCGTACAATAGGAATTTGTTTTCAAGTTCTAACAAAAGATCTTGTCATAGCTGTGAAAAATAAATCTTTTTTTATCTTCAATTTCCTTCTTTGAACAAGGGAATAACAAAATTCTCCCTATAACTTTCCTCAAGAATGCTAATTTTCTGACCTGTGACTAGCGAAATTATTTGTGAAACCTTTATACCTTCTTTTCCTTTACTTTATACCTCCTTTTTTACTGTTTTACCTCTTCATTCCGAGTGCATCATAGCTGACACCAGGACTCTTTTTTACCAAGCATTTTCTCCAGACAAGTCTGGTATTACATAGTCTGAGGACACTGAGTGGAGCTAGGCCTCACTGCCCACCTGTGGTCCTACATGTTGAGCTTTGGTATCTGTGAAAGTATTAAAGCAATGGTAATCTCAAAAGGCTATTAAGCATTTTATTAGAAAGTAGAGTTGATGTAAATATGGTTAAAATATAATGAAGTACTGTATAAAACATCTGATGTTCTTGAGAAAAACCAGAACTATAGCTTCTCAAAATTACCTTCATGGGTGAGACTCACAACGATAGTGGAAAAACTGCAGACCGCAAACCAATGTAGTCTATTGAGTTCTTCACTATTATGCTATGCCAAGGGCTGCTCTCCCTCCCAGGAACTGAGTTGTTTTTCCAGCACCGTGCTGAGGTGAAGTCATATAACATCTGAGACAAGAGACAGAGCTTGTAGAGCCTATATCCCTGCACCACAATGCCCCTCAACGTAGGAGGAAACACTGAAGCTTCAGTCAAAAGTGGATGTTAGATGCTGTAGAGCTTATGCAACCAGATCATTAAGATGCAATCTGCTGCAGAGGAGAACACAATTTCCAGTTGGGTTAGTACAGTCGACACTCTTTATTTAACATTACATGAGTTAGGCCACCCAATTATTACAAAAAATTGCTTACACCACAACAACATGTGGCTACCATGTTTCAGACCTAAATATGCTCTGTTCAGAATCCTCCTAATTTAAAGAAAACTCTAAGAAGCATGACCGTCTCCTGAATAAACAATATGAATGAGAAACGCAGCTGATGCTGACTTTCATAGACACACTGAAGGAGTGGAAGTCACCTCAATGATCAGACAACTTATCCAGATGGTTGCTCTCTCTACATTGTCTATCTCTTGACTAAAAACCTGTCTGACTCAGAAAACTTGAAGATATTTCCCCAAAATGGAAAAGGTCTGATCAAAGGGATCAAGTAAGTAAAATATTAATCCAGCTTTATCTCCTTTCTTTTTCTACCTAACATTAAACCATTGCCTTTTTTACTCTAATGTTTAAAAACTGAATGCCCACCCATATTTGATGTTCTTGTAGCTCCCATGTGTCTGTCATCTGAGCATCTTACATTACTACTCAGACAGGGAGACAGATCATACCAGAAAGACTTTGACCTATCAAGAAGTTCTTCCTAGGTGCACAGAAATCCTCCACCCAAGACATACTTTTGTCTCTTCCCAAATTTCTAGCGAGTGGGAGCTTTGTTGGGACAGTGCTCCCAGCCTCTCCTGCTTTAAGACTATCAAGCGGATTGGAGGCTACTGGAATTTGGTTGATTGACATGAGCAAGAAAATTACCACAGAAATATTTTTAACAGGTGTGACATGTGGCATCAATTACGTTTACCTGCATTAATAAAACACATTTCTCTCTCAGTGGGTTAGGATATTTTTTAATCTTTTATACCATCATCAAATAAGCCTGAAAACTGATAAAAATTACATTCATGTGCAAATCAGTCCTTTTCCATTTCCCTTTACTTCTGTCTTACTTCAATATTTTAAAATGAAACCTCTTTCCGAATAATGTAAATACTTCCTATTGACATTGCTAATGACAAATATACAAAAGTATACTGTCAGCCACTGCAGAGGATATGGTACGCATCAGTGAGCAGTGCTGAGATTCAGACGGAGGATTTCACGCTTTGATCATCATTTTGGATCAGCAGTAGTCAAACTGACCTACACGTAATTACCTGGTTGTCTATATATGATCACTCGACTCTTTTTAATCTCCTGTGGAAAGATATTCTGCTTACTGACAGTAATTACCTTCTCTTTTGTTATCAATCTCAACCATTCTGTTAAAACGAAAGAAATACTATGCTCTTCATATCTTTCTGTAGAGTCTGGTGATAAAACCATGAAAAATGGGAGAAAAAAGTCTTCCCTGGTTCTTTACAGATATCAATTCCTAGTATCCCACAACAACTCTGTGGAATCCTCATTGACCCTGTTTATATTGACATGCAAAAAAAGATGGTGTCTGCCGAGATAGTTCAGACGAGGAGTTGTCCCATCCCTCTTTATAAACACCACACCTTGCCCATCGTTACCCCTCCCAGTTTCCTTCATCCGTAGGGAGGGTATAGAGCTGATTCCTAGCACAGAATACTTTCAGCACATGATGTAAGCCATTTTGTCTCTCTGTGTGATTTACTCCATTTTGACAAAAATCAAACAGGAGAAGTCACAAAGGATACACAGACCATTTCACTCCCATTCCCTTTGCCCTGGGAAACACAGCTTTTGGAAAAAGATCCAAATTGTCCCTTCAGATTTCCTACTGTTGGTAAATGTTTTTGTTTTCATTATTTCATTTTAGTGATCTTTTTCCAATGAAACCTACAAATGCACCAAAGTGTTAATTGTCAATCAGGTTGTCAGCTTAGAAAACGTCTAGCACAAAGAAACATAAAATAAAGTGGCTACGATGTAATTTTCTGCTCAGTATATATCAGACATTCATTCATTGTAACATTTCATATCTGTGTTCCACTATGTCATCTGGGAAATTCAGTCATCTGAAAATTATAATCTTTCACCAGATAAAAGTCTGTGGCTCTCATTAATATATTCATGACAAGAAATATTTCACTTAATTGGTGAAATCCTATTACAGTTAAATCATAGATCACAACAATGCCATTATTACATTGTGTGACAAATCGATGGACTTACAGTAATTTATGAATAAATAAAAAGAATGGGAACATTGCTGTGAGCTCAAAGCAGCCAAATGCTTCTTCTGTCTAAATTAAAATTTGTGTACAGTTAAGTCTGAAAAAATTTTGTAAAGAAAATATTAAAATAAATATTAAAAAATCCAATCCAGTTATAAACTAAATAGCTTAGTTGCTGCACGGAATGGCGCCGAATGCAACCTCCGTCCAGGACTGAAGTCCCTTCTGAGCTCTGCCATCTGTACCTAAGTTCATGTATATCTGGATTTATTTCCCCTACATGAATGGCAATCACTGCCATGCACAGCCTTGTATCCCAGTCACAGCTGAGGAACTACCAATATGCAGAGATCATTAGAGCAGCCACTCTGTATTTTAGTTAAAAGAACAAGCAACCTGTGTAGCCTAGCTAAAAAAAAGATTTTTCTAGCCTAGAGAAAGCATGTTATGCAGTATGGAGGACAGACCTTTAAAAGTATTTGAAAGAAATGAGAAGAGAAAAAAAATAACTTCTCCATTAAAACCACCAAGGATTTCACCTAGGACTTGCCATGTTGGGAGTCTAGGACTGATGCTTCTTCAACAACCATATGTCCTACTAGAGTGACCTGAATTCAAGAAATGAAAACAAGAAAGAACACGTTTCCTGGGCTTGACCAAAATCTCAATAAATTCTGTAAAATAACTTCATAGACTCTTGCTGTTCAGGTCATGCTTTTAGGAAGGTTCATGCTAGTATATGTATACAAATTGACTGATTCAATGACCTTTAAAAAAAAGACTGAGAAACACTCCAAAAACCACCAAAACACCGTATACCCAAATTCAATTATTTGCCATTATTACTTTCCATCACAGTACAGATGCCTTTATAAAACATGCTTTTCTCAATTTTACCTAGTTTTTAATTATCACTATCTTAGTCGTTTAAAAATCTGTTTTTATCTGATTTTACTATTCACCATATCATAATGATTATAGGTCATTTCTCTTCTCAAAGTAACCTTTGGAACATTTAAATACTCTTTTGGAAATGCTCTGAGGACTATGGAAATCCCTAATTTCTACATCAACAGAGGGCTTTGCATGCTTTGTTAAGTCTGGAACTGCCTAATTTATTTCTCCAGACGAATATTTTTTTGATTGACAGCCTGTTTCAAGATGTTTTAAATGTATTGTTTTCAAGGAGCCTGGATGCAAAAAAGAACTCTTAATTTGCTTTCCCAAGCAATAGCAGTAAAATACTCAGTTATTTTACCTTCAAGATAAGTAACATATACACACTAAGAACCATATAGTGCGTAACCTTACATACACAAAAAGCCCTTTCACTTTGAGATGGGTATTTTAGTTGCAAGACTGTTTAATTGTTAGACAAGAACAATTGTTTTCCAAACTATAATCATGGGTGGGGGACTTTGCTGTAAAAACCATTTCTTGCATGTCTTTTCCTCTTGAGTGTCAAGATCCCAACTCTGAACACTGCCAGGTTATTATAGCAGAAGAGTTGGCTGAGTAATAAAAATAAAAAAATCAAGAGGAATTAAAAGAAAAGGAAGTGATAGAGCAGAAAATGCAAATAAACCAGATCAGAAATCTTAAAGAGAGATGTGCTAGATTATCAGAGGAAGAGTCCGTGCATTTCCCCTGCCTGCCCTGGCTGAATCTACCCGTCCCGGTGAATCCATATGCAAAGGCAGCTATAAACGATTGATTAATTCAGGAACAACAATAAACTAGAAAAAAATTTTTCCATTAAAAAGTTATTTTGTCATCAACCCTGATTAGTGAATCTCTTTTTCTGCTTTTTCACTGCTTTCTATTTGCAATGCATCCTTCTCAAGCTCCTTGGAATCTTCCAGTACATCTTGATTACCTATGGTGAGCAGTTACTACTGTGATGTGGACAATGCAATGAAACGCTATGTTTTATACATAGCTCATTTGATGGTTATTTGCACACACTCATTGTGGGTGGCATGGTCTCATACACAAGGGAAAGACAAAACTTTGATCCATCTACCTACTCCCTCTCGAAGTGCCCACTTAATCTTATGTGAATTGCTCAAGTTCCTCTGAACAGATTTTTAAGTGAATTTTAAACCACCAAACGTCTCATGCCAATGTTCTGGTTCCTTGCTGCCATAAAATCCAGAATTGCCTCTCAGCGGTCACAGGACTTTCATGGCAGAGGTGATGCGAAGAACAAAAAGATTAGATCTTTCCCCCTTCCTGGGATGGCAAAATGAGCAAGGCAATGCTATTTCACCATTTCTGGCAAATCACATTGCCTGTATGATTGAGCAAGTGCTACCAAGAGCTGCGAGCCTTGCAGATTTGCCTTCTTGTTCTTTGTCTCAGATCTATTTTTCACTACATATTTCAAAGTGTGAAATCATACAGCCCTAAGTGAATTATTCCTGTTCTTTAATTTCAGCTACACGGATATCTACAGATATATCTTTGAAGCACTGCTGTTGTAGAGAAAAGTCAGAGATTATGTAGCTAGATCTAAAGGAAACCACAATTTTGCAAAGCCAAAATTTTTTGGGGGATGGAAAAAAGTCTATTCAGCACTATTATGCCCACAATGAAGCCAAAATTCTCATCAATATTTGTGGATCCAAAACTAACCATACACCCAGTTTATATTATACATATATTTACAGCAGAAATGTGATCTTGCTAGGATGTCATGATTGTTAGGATATTGAACTTTCCTTTTCCAAGTTCACATGTTCTACATTCCCTTGCAGCATGTGAAATCAGGGCATGCAAATCCTTTTTCAAGCTCTGCCCTCATTTAAGTCCATGGCAAAACTCCCACCAAAAGAAAAGAGGGTATCAATAAGGTCTTATGCTTCAGTAAACTCCATGCAAATAGCTCACAAACCTATAGACTGAGTAAAAATGATGTATGTAGAAGTCACAAAGCATACCGAAGAACGTGCAAAATAACAAAAGAAAGTTTCACAAGCATTTTGGCCCAGTGATCATCCCTCTACTAATCCTGCTATTCCAAGAGAGTTGCATAAATTCATGTTAAAGCAAGTGACCCCTATTCAGACCTCTGTCTGAACAAATATATTAACTAAATCTTTCAAATTCAGCATGACGGATCTGCAAAAGATCAGATTCTCTCCGCTTTATTATGCCGACACTTTCTCAACAGCAGATTACTGATTTGGGGATACAAACTTCTGCTTAACTTTTGGTCTGCCCTAGCTCCAAATTAGTAATCCCCAGGATTACTTCTGCAGAGTCATCGTGCAAGGTGGCTGTCCCTAGCAGTACGAAAAGTCATATCTCAAGGATGCTGCCCGAAGATTCAGTAGACTTATCTTTAAAGGCAAGTGTAGTATATTGGAGTGGAAAATAACTGCCCCTACTTTAATGAATCTCGCTAGCACAAAGCAGAACTGGAGATTTTCCCTATAGGTTATGGCCAGCTGTGCATGCAAAGTGTAGGGAGAGGGAAAAATTACCAAGCATGACAGGGTTTGTCAGAGTCATTAGAGAAACCATTTTTTCCCAAGTCTATGGCTGAAAGACGCATTTAAGGAACAACATGGTTTGCTGTCACTTGGAAACCACTGTAAAACCAGAAGCACACGCAGGCTTCTATTACTTTTTTAAGTATTGGTTTTGGAAAATGGCTTTAGAACCTCTTCCAAATCTCTGCAAACTGAGCTCGAGCTCTGTGGGAGAGCACCCTTAGTACACTGCTCACCACCCTCTGCATTTCATCTTACTGCACTCTGCATTTCATCCTTCCCATTCTGCAGTCCTCCTCTTCAAATGCTGGCATAGCGATAGTAGTGGCACATCGAAGAGTCAGTGCTGCGGTCAGGGTCAGTGAGCCGCGGTCCCGCAAGAGGTCTCCGCAGGTAAGGCTGAGCCGGAACTGCAGAGGTGAAATACAACTCTCTCCTCAAAGAGAGTACAAGGCAATAAAAAGGAACACGAGTTATATCTGCTAAAAAAAGGATAGAAAATAAGATAAAAAAGAAGGAAAATGCTCTGCTAACAGGTTTGCCTTCTTCAGTTATCTCCCCTGAAGCACCAGTCTGCAGCTGCGTGCTTGCAATGCCCTGCGGTACGCGGCAAAATTCGCACAGAGCTGCTCTCCCTTCTTTCCTGCCTTGTGCTGCTAATGGCAGGGTTGCCAGATATGAAATCCAATGAGCGTCATCTTAGTCTGGAAATCAGAAAAAATGGTTCTGTAAGCCTGGACTCAACATAGCACTGTTTTCTTTCAAAATTTTTTTCTCATTTTTCAGGCAGAGAAACATTTTCTGGAGTGACACTTCTGCGACATATATGTACAAAAATTTACAGAACCCTGGGATGTTCTACATCCTAATAAGCAAAAAATCAGATGAAAATATAAAAGTATAATCTCTCAAGTGATGTTTAACAGGAATTATTAAGTTTGTAATGCATATGTGTTTATGCATGCACATCTACATACAAACTTATCTATGTTGATGCATTTTTTATACACATATATATTTGTAGGTATAAATAACAAGTTTAATTTTAGTGTGGAAGTGACATGTAGAAAAGCAAGGCAATTGCTAGTAGGCTCAAAAAAGGTGACAGAGGCTAAAGAACCACTTGAAATCTTTCAGAACTCTGCAGATTATCTCCCACCAGTAGAAGACTCATCTTCAGTTTTTGGGTTCAGACGGAGCATGAAGAAAGAAACATATGGTAGATGTTCACCTGTGTGGAGGTGTGCAGGTAGACAACGACTGCCTTGGTTCGGTGCGTTGCGTGTGGCAGCTCCTGGTATTTCCGCTGTGGCAGGGCACTGTGCAGGCAACGCCTGCTCTAGGCAGTGATCCCACAATTAGAAACAGGCATGAATCAGGACACCAGCTGAGCAGCAGCACTATGATCCCTGCCCTCATTATAGACAGATCTACATTGTCAAAAGCAACTGTGAATCACATGAGGTGGCTAGGTACCACAACAGAAGCTATCAGTCTCAAACGTCTTTTTACGGTCATTTCACCCATTGTGTAGCATAAGTAGCAAGGCATGGAAAACAACATCTGCCTGGTGCAGCCACACCTTGCTGCCTGTGATTTATAGCCTGCGTGAACATTAGCCTATTTACCCATTGGAGGACGGTGTATGAGCAAAGCTCTGATCTCCTGGTGCTGTCACCTTTGTAAAAGCTGCTGTCGTAATGCCTACATAATGTCATGTCATAGCGGGGTGGAAAAAAGGATGCTTCAGGTAAGTGATGACTTAATGCAATTTAAGCATTTCACAGCCAGATCCTTGGTACAGGTTTTGATGGAAGTCAGTGATAGTGCACTGATTTACATAACATAGAATTTGGGTTTACTCGATTTTCTGAGAGGTAGATGAGATGCTAGCATTCGACATAAATGAAAAAAGAGGAGTCTGAAAGGCCAATATGGTGATTGCCAGTTAAGCGAGCCTGGGAGATGCTGTCTGTGCTATGCAACCTGGTAAACCTCAAGTATCTATTTCCAGATACAACAGGCAGGTGTCACCTCTCTTTTCTTTAAATTTCCAGAATACAGGTATTTACATACAATCTGTTAGAACCTGTAGTCCCCTAAGTCAATGAAAAGAAACAAGACTTCATATTTAAGTCAATTCTCTAGAATGTAATTACTTGCATTGTGACAATGACTTTTAGGACAACCTCAGTTTAGCCCAAATATAAAGTAATCAATGTTAATAATACACACCGAAAAGTGTAAAAGAAAATATAAACACAACCACAAACTTTCATCCACGGTTTTATTTCCTAAAGACTCACATTGAAGAGATACTTGTTTCTTAGGCATTAAGTGTTGACATATAAATAAGAAGTATAATTTCTGGACCAAAGAATCCATGCCAGTTAACGGTTATCATTTGTGAGTAAGCAAAAAATTTTTCACTTCATCAGCGAGACTTTTGATAGTCAAAAAGGGTTTATGTATGGCCACTGTTTCAGTGGCATGTCATACAGCTCACATCTTTTTTAGTCTGCTACCTGTCAAGGTACTTCGTAGTGTCGTAAACACTACACAGACAAAGTCACTGTGACACAGACACACAAAGACACGTTTAGTGGTATTAAGGCCACAGAGAAACTTGTGATTTCCAATAGTACTACACCACTTTTTCAGAAAAAAAACTTGCAGAGAACTGTACCAAGTCAGAGCAAACACGCAGGCAGATGTGGGTCTTTACTTTGACTACAGCCAAATTTGCAAAGCTGGAGGAGCAGATGGCTCCTTCGCCTATCGCGTGGGTCAGTGATGTGAAAGGTGTGCTGAAAACTTATTGGGATTTCAAGGAAAGCTTTATAATTCTTCAGGGAGGACAACATTTCTTTATCACAGGTGACCTATCACCACAGTCATCTCATACTACATCCAATATACAACACTATGCCAGCCAAAAAAGAGGTAAATTAACTCTATTTTTGACAAAACCAGGACAACTCTCAAAATTTCTTGCAATTAGTACAGTCGGAATGCAATTTTACAGTAAACTACTGTTTTACAGAAAGCAAGCATTTTGGTGTTAAAAGTAGTCTGTATAATATATAAGTTTCATAGGAAACACTTTTTTGCCCCACATCTCTTCCTGTTCCAAATATAAGGAAAGTGATCAGAAATGACTGGTAATAAGTTTTCTTGAATTTTTTTTAGAACAAGTTATCCAGGATAGGTTTTTCCATCTGACTTCCTGCTTATGAAAATACCCTTCCTGCTTGATGGCTGAGTATGTAATATGATAGTGTATCCTTCTAATGTACTGATTTTTTTAGTGAAGGAAACAATATGCTTGTGTAATTATTAATGTTGTTAATGTAACAGTTTGCACATAGATTTTTCAGTTACTGTGAAATAATTATAATGATATAGAATTAGGATAAATAATGCATTTTTCAGCTAAGAAAGTATCCCCTTTTGATTTCACGGGCCAAAACCAAGGAGGACGCTTAAAAATTTAAGAATTAATTATACTCATGAACTGTGTATCAGCTTATAAACTTCAGAGTTTAAACATTTGCTACAAAATATCTTTTAATCAAGATGGATCACGCCTCTCCACTTAAATACATTACCCAGATTTGCAGTCATCTATAGATAATGAGTCAGTCTGAATTAGCCTTCCAAAACAATTAAGGGAAAAGACTCAACATTGATGGTATTTGAAGCACAGGTTGATGTAACTGCATCAGTGTGTTAAATCATAGATGAGCTCTTTTAATCTGTAAACCAGCGATGGTGAAATACGTGGCTGAGACTAGATGCAGTGGTTAATTATGATTAATTATTCTGTACGATGAAGTCCCAAAAAATAAAAGTTTATCTGAAAGAAGAATTTGTTTGTATTTACCTCACTCATACAAGGTTCAACTGGGATTGAAATGTTCTTCCCTGTTACACTACCCTGTGAATTCAAGATAGGTTTTTCCTTTAGTTGGAAGCTCATATATGAATAGGTTGTGAAAACAAGACTTTTTGAGAAAGATTCTTTGGTGTCCAGCTGGGAGGAATAATAAAACTTTTTAGGTTTTCCATTTCTCTGCTGTGGGGGTCAGCTAACCGATAGGCTCCATGCATTCACTCAGTAAACCTGGTCTGAAGTTCAATACGATCATTGAATTGGGAATTTCCTACTGTAGGAGAAATTCTGTCTCCTCAAGTAGTTTATCTGAACCTGTCGTAACAAATAACGAACAACAACACACAAGATCCCGTTAAGATGAAATCCTGCATGCATAGGTATACATGAACCAGTACACAGGAGCAATTTGAGCACTTTTCCTAAATTAATGAGCTGCTAAGTGGAGAAGTCAGTTTCACTGGGACCTTGTGCTAACAGCCCTTGTCTGCTGCTTGCCCCCTCTCTGTGTGCAACTCCTTTGGAAGCAAACAAGTACTTACTTTTGCTAGAAAATTCATTAATGGTCGGAGTTAATTTCTGTAATTAAGATATGATGAAACAAATAGAAACTAAATATTTTTTCAGTGCAGTGATAACTGTTATTCATATTCTTGAATTTGACCTGTAAAACCAGTCCTCATTTTATGTTCTCCGACAGCAAGTGTCTTTACTCACCGACAGAGCTTTAAGGACAAATAAAATTTAAAACCCTGCTCTGAAAAAAACACAACTATGCTCAGGAAGGGATAACTGTTTTCTTTTATCGCTCCTGAAATATGTAGAAATGCACAAAACATTTCTTAGTTACAAGGTCTCTAAAAACTGTGTGCTCACCAGGTACCACACTATGAAACCACCGGGAAACTGAATACACAAATAAACCTACAAATTGCACATCTTACCCAAAACGAAATACAGAAGGGAGTGAGGTATCATGCTAGTCCATACTGTTTCAGCTGCACTCTTGGTGGAGGTGCAGCACTGCCAGGCTTAGCCCAGGCCCTGCACTAGTCCTGGGCCCCTGGCACCGAAAGCAGGACCTGAAGCTCAGAGCTGTGCCCAGGACCAATGAACTGAGCTCGTTTATATCTCTCTCATTCATTCAGAAAAGAGATTGCATTGGTTTCCTCATTTTCATTTGCTATTTTTTCTCCTACTTCTCTAAATTGTCCCTAGTCAGAACTCTAACAAAATCCCCCGATCTTCTCTGGACAGAAAATCAGTCAAAAACCAGAAAATAGAAAAAACAATCCAAAGATTTATCATTTTACCTATATTAGTGGAAGCAAAGAGGAAGCCCCATCTAGCAGCTGAGCGCCCTGAGCCCGCTGTGAGCCGAGGCTGGTGGTCACCCCTGGGGAAAGTGCAGAGTGGAACAATCCCCAGTCAATGCTCCAAGCTCGGTGGTTTGGAGATGCAGCTGCCGGCCCGGAACACCACTTTCTTGAGGAACCTGCATGCCCACAGCTGAGGGCCCGTGGCTGCTGGTGCCCTCCTGTCTTCCATGTCACCGTGTCTGGAGCTGGCTGCCCACAGACCTCCTTTGGGGGGGACAGAAATTCTTGGTTAGGATACCCACTATCCGACAAAGATTTGCTGAGAGGAGTGACAGATAAAAGCCAAAGCTTCAGGCATATTTCAAAACAGTTTTTCCTTCCAGAAGAGGGAAGGGAAAAAAGTGGGGTGTAAATCCATGAAGTTCTGAAGACAACATCATATAATATAATCAGATTTTTGTGTGGGAGAAATAAGCATTAACAAAATTCACATGCCTGAAAGTAATTTAATTGAAAGATTAAACATAAGTAAATGCGCAGAGGTGCAACAACAAAATATATAATGTATTAAAACTAGCAAGTCATGCCCTTGCTTAGAAGAACCTCTATTTAAGCACATGCCTTGAACTTGCAGAGACTGATTAGACTGCTTATAAATAACCTCAGGCCTCTTATTAACCATGATTTTTTTTAAAGTTTATTTTTTATTTAAAGACAAAGTATATGTTAAAGCAAGCAAAAAACGGTAATAACCGTTTCCAGAATGCAGAGATATGCTCCACTGATCACTGACAGAAAAAATAGACTGCAATGTGTTTTGGAGGTGAGAAAATTTAAAGACCCATTAGGTCATCTTATTAATATCAATATTTCCCTGATCTTATATAGCTGGATGTTTTTAAAATATTCTTTTAATGGTAGCTATAAGTAAAAGGTTTCCATGGCCTAAGAGTCCAAGAGCAGCTGGCTTAGCTTCCTCTAAAATGTCATCAGAAATTTATAGCAACCCTCCTATCTCCTAGAAGAGAGGATTTGGGGGCTCATTAGAGATTGGCTCCTGAGAGAGCCTCTGAGCAAGGGAAGAAGCTGTGGCTGAGATTGGTGTCGACAGTAGAACGGGTCTTGTCCCAGGAGAGTCCTTTACTACCCTCTGGGTAGAGGCAGGGATGCGTGCCACCGACTCCCAGGTACAACAGCTGCGTGAAAAAAAACCACAACGTGGAACAACGAGGAAAGAAGACAATTAAACATTCAAAAGCTTGTCAGTGGGGATTAGAAGGATAGTTGCTGAGCACAGCTAGCTACTATTGAGAGAGAAATAAACTCCTTATGGACTTTTCTTTAAAGAATCATGTTAAATTTCTGATTCAGAGTTATTAAAGTATTAGTACTCATTTCAGAAAATGTAGGTCACATTCTGCACTAGTGGTTTGGGAACACGGCAGCTCTCAGCAGGCCTAGTTGCCGCCCCCCCAGCCACTGGTACCAAGGAGGGAGTGAAGAGATGCAAGCAGAGCAGTATGGGAGAATGTCTGTGTTTCGCTGCCCTCAGTAGCACCACTCCAGCTGGCATGGCTTGCCTTTCACACACATTCCTAACGGAGGAAGAGGAGCTCAGATAGATCTTCTTAGTGTTTCAATTATTCATTGGCAGAGGTCTCCCAAAATTGGGGTTGCAGACCCTGACTCCAGCTGAACAGGAGCAGCCCAGGGGGACAGAGAGGGACCACAGGAACTCCCCGTACGCCATAATGCAGACAGTGGGGAATAGTAAAACTGTGCTTCTCTTTGTTTCAGAATTCTTTTTGTAATAAAGACAAGGGAAGAGACAGCAGCTGAGAGGGTAAAGAGCTGGTCTGTTAAAATTTGACTTCTCTATTTAGATTAATGAAATGCCAGAGTATCTGCTCTCGACATAATAGGAATATAGAAATTACAATGATTCTTCATGCTGTGAGGGAAATTAGAAAACTAACAACATATTTTAGCAAATTTTTTTTTTTTACCTGTACTGAGAGTAAAGTTAATAGCAAGGCTACTTTCCTTAAAAAAGACTGAAATGGAACAAAAAGCTCATATCTTAGATTTGTTAAGGTTAACAGTAAACTGATATGAGTAAAAGCCTTAGCTTTCTTTTGATCACAACAGACTTTTTTTAACACTGAAAATCTAATGCATTTGGACTGCAGAAATTTATAGGGAATTATCGTACTGCTTATTGCATTTTTTACAAGTAGCAGTATTCGTTTTCATCTTCTGTCTACTTTTAACTTTGCCAAATGAATTTAACAATAGAGAAATAATAGGATACATAATTATAATACAAATGTTAATGTACAATGGTACAAGTACATGTAAATAACCTAGAAAGGACATTTATGTTGCTGTTGTTGAAATAAATTATTTTAAGGATGACCAACTCTCTCCTCCTGGCCACGGAATGCCTGTCTAGTCACAAGACTCATTAAGTGTTGCAAACTATAAAACCCTCAGCAATACTTCTAACAAATACTTCCAAAGAACAACACAGAATTTTACAGCAGTTTCACTTGAATTTCATATTCTAAAAATAGATTCAATTTTATTATCAGAAAAAATGCAGAACTAAGAATTTCTGCATACATGAAAAACAACAAATGCAGGATGTAATGCATGTTTTTGGTTATACCATATCAAGCATGTATTAATAGCCCATTCAAAATAAGCAGAGAAAAATAGACTTATGTTGCTGTGTTTCTTCATAAAGCAGTTGCCAGACGGCCGATGTGATAATAGCTGACCCCAAGGAATGCAGACACTAGCAATGAAGTCTAATGAAAATAAATAATAAATTACAATAAGAGACAAAAATGTTCTATTTCAAGGCAATGAAGTACCAGCTTTTCCTTATTACTCATTATGAACTCGTTAAACTACAGTACTATTTGCTATGCCACATTCTGTTTCTATGAAGACATATTTTGAATCTAAACAGTGATGTATGGAGTAAGTTTGTGGTATGTCGTCTTTGTGTTTTTACTCTTGGATAAATCTGATTGGTCCAAAGAGTTACAATATACAGAAGCATCTTTCGTATGGAGTAAAGTAATTTAGACTGCAGTAGACTAGAGGATTTTGATGCTCAACATGATCTGTAGTCCCAATGGAGGAGCAGTCTGCATACCAGAGAAAGAAAATATATGTAGTTCAGGGAACGCATGCCAAAGAAAAATGTGTCTGCTATTTCTGTTGTCAGTGGTGACCAGACGTTAAATAAGATGAAATCATATTTAGAAATCTGCTTCAATACTTCAAGCTCAGATGACTGAACTGAAAATATTGTAATGAGCAGTATGTTATCATAAATCTGTCTTTCATTAGAATAGTTAACGATGTTGGAAGTATATCTTCTATTGAAATGTCAAATGGCAGCTGACTTATCATTTACCACTGAATTTAAAGCTGCTCATACCACAAGAACAGAAATTTCATTTCAAGTTATTTCAATATAAATTGATCTTGAAGGGCCATTACATTAAGTAATCTTTAGTACCGTGGTTCTGAACACATCCAGAAAAGGCTAATAGAGTCTTTGCAAAAGACATTTTTACTTGATGAAGGAAAGTTTACATAATCCAATACAAGTGCTGTTCACAGCCCTGGTAAAATTAATGCACAGGGTGTAATTTTCAAGAAAAAAGGAGTTTTAATTTTGTTTATTATGCAGGGACAATAGTAGAGTAATGAATATGTTACTACTCTGCCATCTGTAAATAAGGAAGCAAGGCTTCCATCCTGTGCACATGCTTCCTGCATAATCTACAGTGAAGGCACACATAGGTCTTTCTCGAGGAACCTTTTAAAGGGAATATTTTTCACCTTCCCAATCACACATAGTTTTTGAAACTTCCTATTTTTAAATTAGCTACTAGAAATTTTATATCAAAAATTTTTACACCATACAGTATCTTCCCCTTCGCAGAAATGGAGCAGGTCTTCTTTCCCGCACTGTTAATTAGCAGCAGTCTCATTTCTCAACAGAGCAATCTCATCTTGGTCAGCACTAGGTCTCAGCAGACCATTTTCTCACACCAGATGTATGCAAGCATGGAAGTATCAAAACCAGCAGAGAAATAGCTGTCATATACTACTTTTCTGAAAATTTAACAGAAAGCCATGGTTTATATCACATAATTAACTGAGAAGGCCCCTGGGGGCTATATCACACTACTAGCAAATAGAAAGGAATAGGGGAAAATAAATCTGCCATGTGTGTGTTTGGTATCTTGTAGTTTAAAGATGGATGTCTTTGGCATCTTATTCTTGAGTAAGATCTAAATTCAACCCCTCTCTGTTATTAATTTTCAGCATATAAAATAAGAGGGAAAAAAGACCATCTCTTAGACAAGTTGGATTCAGCTGTACCTGGCTAGGACACTTGGATCCAAGCAGCCCATCTCCTTGCCAGTACTCTGAGTACTTGGCATTGCTCTCGGGGTGGGGGGCACACTGCATACAGTCCACACTGGCAGCAGCGTCAGCTAAAGGCCATGGCACTCACTGGAACCCAGCTGCCCATGCAGAAAGGGTTTGTCTGCAGCTCCTGCCTGCAATCTACCACTGCTTCGCAGCCCAGAGCGCACAGCCCCAGCCTGACCCCTCTCCACCACTACTGGGTCTTGCCACAGCTCTTAAACAGCTTTAGTTAGAATTTGAATTTGCAAAATGGAGGGGGAAATTATTCTCCCGTCTCGTGCATAACTACTCCAGTTTTGCATATGAAGTATTTTAACTGCTGTTAAAGTAATTGAAAGAAACTGTTACCAAAACAGATCTGATGTGTTGATGCAGGAAGTAAAACAGCCTCAGTTTAATTCACCAGACTCACAAACCAGGGCCGCAACCTGCAGAACAGCCATTGCTGAGCTGTGCGGGGGGCACCACAGCCGGCACAGAGCAGCCACGTGTCCCAGCCTCTGCGTCCCGGGGCTGCCCACAGTGGCTGCAGGAGCACAGCCCCTTATGCTTTTTTCAGAATTTTCTCCTTGCTGATGCTCAGCTGCACGACCCAGTGAGCAGCTCAGCTCACGTCCCCTCCTGACAGGTCTGCGTTTCCAGGGTTTGCTTGTGCCATATTTATTTTGCCCCATTCTAAAAACCAAAAAGCATCGGGTGTGCAAATTATGATCTCTAGGGGGGTTTTGCTTTTTTCTCTTTTTTATTTTCTTTTCTCTTTTCTTTTTTTCCCATAGGATCAGAATTACAAAGCGATGTAGCAGCCTGCAGCCCCAGGAGGCCCTCGAAGGCTGGCTCGGCTGGTGTGCGACTTCAGGCAAACAGCACACTGGCCTGCTCCACTCTCTAAGGCACGAGGACAGGTCATGAGTGAGGTAGTTTTAAACCAGGCGGGTTTGGTACAGAAAGATGAGGGCTGTGGCCGTGTGAGCCTCAGCTTCTGCCCACCCATCTGCCATCTGGACTGCTGTCAGAACCTAAGCTAGGTTGCCTGGTTTAAAGTAAAGTCTGAAACAGAGAAGAAGCTGAACCTTTTAAGAAAAACATTGAAAGTGCTGTATGTGTAAACACCAAAAATACTGGAAACCTTTCAAGTCACTGTGCAATATTATAGACGTGAACTGCTGTCCGGGGAAAAGCTTACAAGCTGCACTGACATTACTTTGTGTACTGGTTTTCATCTGTTTACTGATGCTCTTTAATTCGCTGATGCCCTTTCCACAACATGATTCTAAATAGATCTCCAAGCACCTCAGGGAAAAAGTCTGAAGATGTTAGATTTTAAAAAGCTTCTTTAAATCTCCCTCCCTCTCTCTCCCTCCTTACCAAATGCTTTTTACAAGTCTATTAGCTTCATTAAAGAGTCAAAAGAAAATCCATCAGTGCTTTAAGTGTTTTCTCTCTGGTAATTCTGAGACATTTATGGATTTGGAAGATGCACATTTAGGGCATCTCACACAGTGATAAGAATGTATAGAGACCTTAAGGCTCACTACGCTTTTTAACTTTGTGAGTCAGAAATATTTATGTATTAATTGATTGAGATCCTGTTAAAGCAAAATAATTTATACTCTTGTCCAAATCATCTTTAGTTTTAGCAAAGTTTATAATTACAGTGGCTAATATGACATCTTCTGGGAGAGAAACGTCTCTAGTGCTGAGGATTGCTGTGCCTTGGTAATGGCTGCCTCAAGCTACTGAAATAGCAGACATGCACAGGACTGGCTAGCGCTCTCCAAGCAGGCTGTTAGATTTTGGCATTAAAACATCTTAGCATCAAAATATTATCTTTTCTCTAAAGGTGGCTGTGCCACATGTGAAGGGCATCTGTGATTAAACCAGTTAACAGTCCTTGCCTGTGTAAGCTATGGGTAGGAGAGCAAAGCATGCTGGAGATTTATGGATATTTCTCAGTTCCTGCATGCCATTTGCCCAGAGCATGTAGGGTTTCAAGACAAAATACCCTGGCCTTTGCCAGGCAAAAGCAGTATTGGCACTGCCAATACTGAGCAGCTATTTCTAGCCAGCATAACAAAACATTGTGCTCAGCTCTTTCACCTTGTTGAATCAATGGATTATATAGAGATGTGAGCTACTTTTATTTGACGAAGCGGCTCTAGGGAAAAATCTAAATAAGGCAGATTTGACCCATTGCTCACCAGGGAAATTACTACACGTCTCTTGGAAAAGGCACTGAGGTCACCTCCTGTTTTTTCAGCTCTCTTGCGCATTTGACAATTTGGATTTTTTTTCTTGGTTCATTTTTTTCTAGTTCAGCATCAAAAGGTCCAAACCTCTCTGGTTTTCATCCAGACTTGTTTTTTACAAGATAGTAGGCTTACACAGTTTCTTGATGGCGGGCACAAGCTTCATATGACTCATCACTAGAGCAGATAGGCTGCATGTTATCAAGCAAGGCCAGCACTGAAGCAGAAACACATTTCTCAACTTGGGGTGAGGCAGCAGCTGGAGCCTGAACAAAGGCAGGGTCAATCTGCCATCAGCTTTGGCCTTTCCCACCAACTTTGGCAGATACACGTGGGCAGCATCTGTTGGCTTGTTTGAAACAACCACCAAGTTGCACTCACAACAACCGCATTCTAAAATCTAGGTCACGTCCCCATTCCTAGATGCAGCTGTCTGACTGCAGACCCACTTCTGCTCTGAGGTCATTCACAGATGCTTTTCTGTGACTGTGTTGATGCTGAAAAAACCCAACGATGACTTACTAGCATCAACACAACAGCACAGAAAAGGGTTGTAATAGCTTCAAGGATTGGAGTTGCCTTCTTGCTAGTTGCCCAGGTGTATTGGCATAATGCTAGGTACCCCTGGCTTGTGAAGAGTGCTAGGGGATATTTGTCTTCTCAAAGATTCAGAGTTACCATCTGCAACAATTTGGAGAATTCAGTTCAGTCTGAAAAATTGCTGTTGGCTCATTCCTACTCCTTAACAGCTGAATCACATGGGTTTGTCACCTACCCAGTGCACACAGGGATATGTAACAGCACCTGTGCTAGATGCCACTTGTTCAGGGCTTGGATGGGAACCAGAAGGTACATAAGCATATCAACATTAACATTTATCCAGGCTAGTATCCAATCTAATAAAATCCTTTAGTTAGGAAGCAGGAAGTGTTGGGCAAGGCAGAGTACCGGACTAGCTCAAAGCCAGCTTGGGTAAATTCTGAAGAGCACTGCCTTATGCTACAAAGACTTGCTCCAATTTTACTGATGTTCAATCTTTTGCAAGTCACAATCAGTGTCCAATTTCCTGATTTTAGCCAAGTGATCAGAGTTTAAGCTACTTCTGCATGAGCTGCATTTTTTTATAGCTAACGCCATTTCCCCATGCTAAAACCTATTTGCCCTGATTTTGTGCAGTGGCTACATCTACCAGGCAATGCTGAGGACTGAAAAATAAGAGGAAGTAGAGACAGAGGAGACTAATCCCTCATTTTTCTATCACACTTCATATTCTCTGTTCCTTTATTTTGGAACTGAGGTTGCAACTCAATTATTGTGTATTAAATGAACTCCATATCAAGTGCATGACATAGAGCTGGGAACACAAGTTTTTGGCTAAGAGGACAGCACTAATGCATTTTCCTTCTTTGAACGCACATAATTGCAGCCTGTGATATTTACAGTAATTTGGTAAATAATCTGACATGCTTCACCACTTTCTCTTTAAGAAGTACTCAGCTATGCTGAAGCAAAAACTTAATATCTCCCATTCACATAAAATTCTGTCATCTAAGCAAATCCTATAATGTTTGAGGGAGTTTACGAGGAGCACAGATTTCTTGACATTCATGCCGTGTATGAGCAACTTTACTTACATGGCTATACAGACACTTATTAGGCTGCATTAACAGCAAAAAGGAGGACTTTGCAGGAGGTAAGAAATGCAAGTTAAATGGCAGGAATCATCTTGGTAGTGGGGACATTCTGCTATTGCCTGAAGTGGATTTGATGTGGTTAATCCATGGTAAGATTACTCATAATAAAAGTACTTTGAGGACTTGAACGATAATAAAGGATCTTAATCGCTTATTTGCCTCTGAAAGACAAATTCTCTTCTTGCACCATGTCCTCTTTCAGACAGCAGACAGGCACACTGCAGCCGAGCCAAGTAGCACCGGGAGAGCGGCCAGTGTTGCTGCCTTCAGCCCTGCACAGCCACAGCAGGCAATGGTCAAATACTGACTGCTGCAAAACTTGCTTATTTTACTATTTCTGACAAAAATTTCTGCTTGATGGAGTGCATCAAAACGAAACCTCAAATGGCATTAGCCTTGTACCTATTTAAAAATTGAAACAGGAATAAATTCAGTGTCATGCACCTCTGGCAAGGGCCAAGGTCATTTCAGAGTGAGATGCTGTGTACTTAAATATAACTCTAATCTCAGTTAACAGTTGAAGCGCATCTCAATGATTAAATTGCTAAAGTTGTAATGGAAACACTAATGTCGCAAAGAGAAGAAAATAGTATCATTAAGCTCTTTGCTGTGACAAGTTCCTGCAATCTTACCAGGAGAGTTTTTTAATCTTCTACCTGCAGCAATAATCAGAGAGAAATTTCAATTTTTAAGATGAGCTTTCACCTCAGTGGAACTTAATTTCAAAGCAGCTTTGCAAGTTCCACTGTTTTTCCTCAGTCCCTAAGTAGAGAGCAATTTAATAATTTAACTAATTTCTTAGAAAGATAGGTCAAATTTCAGGTTAAACTGCAACTTGTAAAAATGTAGTCTCATGCAAAAGAAGAGACACAGACCGATTAGCAACTTGCAATTCACTTTCTTACAGGTACATTTTACTATGTCAGCACTTGCTCACAGTAAGCCTGTGTGGTTTGTATGTAACAAAATCCATTTAGTTCTTTTTTGAGCCAGAAAATATAAATAGCACTCCACTAAGAGCACCCCATTCTCATGGAAGAAGGGCTTCCTCAGGAGGACTTCCAAAGCGGGATGTCCAGAGTTTTTACTGTATTGTATAAACTGCAAGTGAGAAAAGCGCTTGCTAGGACCAGGAAAGGAGCTGTATGCTGCTCATGGCTGCTGACAGCAGCAATCTCACTCCTACAGCCTTAGTGCAGATGCTGCTCCAGGACAGATGCTGCTCCAAAGGGAAGCTACAGGCACTGGAGACCCTTTGCCTTGTGAAACCTTGTGCTTGCTTGCATGCCCAATGAAGTGGCTGAGTCCCCTTCCATGGAGGTATTTAAAAGCCTGAGAGGAGGTTGTCGCCAGGTGGGGGTCAGCCTCTTCTCCCTGGTAACAGGCGATAGGACAAGGGGAAATGGTCTGAAGTTCTGCCAGGGGAGGTTTAGGTTGGGCATTAGGAAAAATTTCTTCACTGAAAGGGCTTTCAAGCATTGGAACAGGCTGCCCAGGGAAGTGGTCAAGTCCTCATCTCTGGAGGCATTTAAAAGCCGGGTGGACAAGGTGCTTAGGGACATGGTTTAGTGGTGGGATGACAGGGTTAGGTTAATGGTTGGACTTGATAATCTTGGTCTTTTCCAACCTAAATGTTTCTATGGTTCTAAATGTGCAGGCTAAGATTTTATCTCCCTGCTCTTGAAGGAGGAGCTGAAGGCTCTGGCTGCTGCAGCTGTGACCGATAACCCCACCAGCGATCACTTCATGAAAGCAAGGAGCTTCAGAGGCAAAAAACTTTTTGAACCTAAGTTTTTTCACTAAGTATATGAATGGGTTCTTGTGACTGCAAAATGTTTAGGTAATCTAGGTCACTTTCTTACAGTACATTTACTACTTGATTTCTAAAGGCATTTACAGGAATTAATAAGAATCCTATGAACAAGAGCATCATTAATACAGATGGCAGCTTATATACTAATTAATGTGATATTCAAAGTTACTGTAAAGAGTGTAAAGACTTCAGTAGGGTTGTCCCTGGGCTGAAATGTGAAGGCCCAATACTAAGGCTGAGGAAAGGTTCCTTCTGTAGTTTTTTTGAATGAGGCCCTACCAGTAAAGCACCCTTTAGAATAGCTCATATTGCCAAGTGGACAAATTCCAGTGAAAAGGATCCTTGTGTCTGTGGAGAAACTGGTTCTCCTAAAGCTTTCTCACAGCTCTGAAAAACTGCATCTCTTGGTTTTCTGTTCTGATCCTCAAAACAGTCTGGTCTGAAAAACAGGGATTTTGGAACACATTCTTATTCCTGGAAGTACTGTATTCTTTAATTTTTTCTTTCTTGGTTAACCCTAAAACAGCAATATTAAAAAGTAGATATCCTTCACTTATCTTTTTTCTGTGTGGGTCCTCTCAGGAAGATATAAAAAAAATTGGTCTGAAGAACACAAGGTGCCTCACCCATGACCATTATCCTTCCAGAAGCCAAGATGGTACCAGCATTAAGGCAAATCACTTGAAATTGAGGTGGCTGAATGGAAGCAGTAAGTACACAGCTGTGGACAGACAGGGAAGCCCCAAGAGAGGAGCAGGGCGGCTGCAGAGATGTGTGCCTTGAGCCAGAGTCACAGCCATACCTACCACCTCCTTTTGGGCCAGACATCATTAACAAATACAACATAGTTACCTCTGACAGCTGGCAAAAATATGTCAGGGAGGTATGTAAAACATTTATGTGTCTGAAGTCATGTTTCTTGTACATGCTAATCCCCAGTGTATGGCAGTTATAGGCAAATATTATCAAAATATTAAAATGTCTGCTAAAAAAAGGATGTTGAGTCAGACTCCAACCCACATTTGGAACTATTAAATTATGGAGTAGCACTGCTGTTGTCTGCTGACATTTCATTCAGCAAAAAAACTTACTTAAGAAAGGAAGTAATGCTGTAAAAGAAATTGAGGTCAGGGTGCCTAGAGATTTGCAGTTGTACAAGAAAGTGCTGGTGCAGTGTGGGGTGCCAGCTCCGCGTGGGTTACGGGCAGTGGCAGTGAAGGGCAATAGGATGCCCAGAGATAGCTCTGAATTTAAATGAAGTCCATCCGACAGGGACAGTAACACCTGGAAAATCCAGCAAGGTGGGAACTGGGAGGCCCCTTTAGCAATGCAAACTCCTCTGGCCACCTGCAGAGGGAACCTGGCAATTTTTTAATCTACTGCAAAGTCAGATCCAGCCCACACAGAGTTTCTTTTTATAACCAGTTACAATCCAGGTCACCCCCTTCCTCCTAAAAGTCTAAGCTTTCTTTTTTCCTCTCATTTTTTTTTAATTTTCCTGCTCCAGACTGAAGTGTGCTGTATTGCCACAGATGCAGGTAGGGACTGAAGCAGAGGCCATCGCACTCCGCCTTTGCTGCCATGTGCACATAAGAACTCCACGAGGACAGGAAGATGAGAGCATAACTGATATGGTAACAAAGAATAACAGTAGATCTGGCAAGCCAGTGGGAATAGGAAGTGATTAGAGGTAGAGACTTTAAAAGGTTCTCTGTAGGCTCAAGTTAGATGTGCTGCATTTTTTAAGACACCTGAGAGTTCATAACACAAACATTTTGAATTTTACCCCATTTAAGTGTCATGGTATCCTCTCAGCCTGAATCTGCAAATCCATGAATTTAGGATACACTCAGAATGAACTTTGAGAAGCATCCCTATTGCTTAGCTTTTAGAAATTAAATACCTTAGACTCTTAAGGATGATTTTAATCTATTGTTTCCCAGAGAATGTGCTACAGCTGGGCAGGGATGCCAGATCACACAGGCGATACCTCAAAAACACATTCATGGTTACAGAGGTGCCCTAAAATCACTGAAGTTTAAAAGACATCAAATTCCAGACTTAATATTCCAGTGTGGTTTAACGCTATGCCATTGAGGGTAACAGCCACACTGCTTTTATTTCACATGAAAGCGACAGAGGCACTTTCCAGCTTGCAGCCAGGTTTTGGACTGGGAGCCACTAAACTACTCCAGCACCATTTCCAAACTTTAGTACTATCTAAAAGGTCAGCTGTTTGACTCTGCAATGCTCTGGTCTGAATGAGCAGTAACCAACAAAGCTACTT
This sequence comes from Egretta garzetta, assembly GCF_000687185.1. Taxonomy (NCBI): domain Eukaryota; kingdom Metazoa; phylum Chordata; class Aves; order Pelecaniformes; family Ardeidae; genus Egretta; species Egretta garzetta. Next base: position 189,924 of record NW_009259114.1, on the reverse strand, counting down.
AACTTTTTCAAAGTAGCAGCATTGGTTTTATTCATTGAGTGGGCTAGAGTATTTAAGTGACAGACAGATTGAGTCACAGAGGATTTCCTGACTTGAGAAGAAGAGAACATGAACCTGGTTTAAAGCTATCTGCAAAATGGATTGATTGTAAGTCTTGGACCATGTGAAAATTTCCCAGAAAAAAATTTTTTCCTACACTGCAACTCACTAACCTAACTCCAGAGATACACAGTTTATAAAAAAATGAGGAAATCCATCTCCTGAATTTCACAGGATCAGAGCACCCTCTGGAATTTTGCTCAATCTGAACTACTGGCACTTTGTGAAATGAATTGTGGAATCTCACCCCCACAGCTTTCCCTGCTACCTACTCACACAAACTTAAACATGGGTGTCATTGTCTAACCCGGCTGGCAACTAAGCACCACACAGCCGCTTGCTCACTTTCCCCCCACTGAGAGGAATGGGGGAGAGAATTGGAGAAAAGAAAAAAGTAAGACCCGTGAGTTGAGATAGAGACAGTTTAATAAGAGAGAAGAATAACAATAGTAATAATAATGGTAAGAGAATATACAAAACAAGTGATGCACAACGCAATTGCTCACCACCCGCTGACCGATGCCCAGCCCGTCCCGAGCAGTGATCACTCTGCCCACAACCGACTGACTAACCCCCCCGAGCATTACATTATATGGTATGGAATAGCTCTTTGGTCAGTTTGGGTTAGCTGTCCTAGCTGTGCTGTACTCCCAGCTTGTTAGGCACCTGGCCAAGCAGGAGAAGCTGAAAAAGTCCTTGCGTAGTCTGAGCACTACTTGGCAACAACTAAAAACATCAGTGTGTTATCAAAATTCTTTAGTGCTAAATCCAAAACACAGCACTATGCTAGCTACTATGAAGAAAATTAACACTCTATCCCAGTCGAAACCAGGATAATGGGCATTACTTGGGGCACTGGGCAATTCAACACAAATTTGCTGTTCACTTATTTCAGGGATGCAATTACCTTCTAGGCTACAAAGGTTTTCCTGAGCTAACATCTGAGCTACACGAACAAACAATTGAATTTAATTCATGCTTATTAAAATCAGACCTGCAAAGTACTTTTCTGAACTGGGACTACTTTTCATGGCCTGATGAGCCACAGAGCACCTGTTCAGAACTTTTGTTGCTTTGGGCCCAGGAGTAGGATCGAACTTTACCGATCTAAAGTTGCTGAAGGACTCCTGTCAGAGGTCAGCATGTATCAGGAGACAGACAATACTGCAGCACCATTTCTTGGCTTTCATAGATAAAATAAAATGAAAAATAATGACCCAAAGCCCCTCAGACATCTCTAACCACTCTCCAAACTCCTCTACTCCCTAGGAGAAATAGTCTCTTATAGCCACTTTGTGTGCACAGTAGCACTATGCTGAGTCCCTGTCTCTGCAAGAGAGGACAGGATTTTGTCACTGCTGTGGAGGCCATCGGCTGTGCTATGTAGTCATATAGAAGATATTCTCTGCCACCTCAGATCTTGCACAGACCTTCCCCTTAATGCAAAGTGTTTATTTAAGAAGTTGGTATTTCAGTGCTCTCAGTAGAAATTGCTTGTTATTGTAACTATAGCAAATTGTATATATATTCAGATTCTTAGTAACCTTCTAAGAAGAAATATAATCACAAAGAAAGGTTGATTCATACTGCTCTATAACTTAATTATAATTAAAAAATGTTATTTACTTCTAATACCATTCTATTAAATGAAACTAAAGGATGTTAAAAACTGGAAGCAGAAAAACTTTTTTTATTTCAAGCATTCCAATATTTATGCAATGAAGCTGGAAGGCAAATACTGACTGGTATTTCATGGATTTCTCAGTTTAATACAAGACGAAAACCCAAACTCAGAGGAAATTGAAACCTCATTACTATTAACATCCCTGAGTCCTTCGTAGTGCCCATCTTGCAATAAAGCTGCTACTGAACCTAAAACAAGCAGTGCCCAAGCTTTGTGCAGAATGCTACAAGCCAATTTTCCACTTACAATTCTTTGTCACTAATGTAATTATTTTCTAAGCCCACATAGTAGGATTATATGGATTATAACTGAGAAAAACGTCATTTCAAACCTGTGGAAAGGGAGAGTGATTGCAGGAGTCTTAGTACTCCAGAGAACTGAGATAAGGTTTGGTGTCTACTTCAAGGGAAGTTCTAGCATGATAATTTTTTTTTTTCATTCAGATTGTTTCTCATATCTACTGTTACAAGTCTGATTTCCTTCAAATTCAAGTTTTTCTCCCCATCTGATGTAAAAGTAGAGCTACTGAAAGGTTACCGCTCTTAGACAGACTTTGCTGCAGCTTTTGCTTCACTGTCAGTCTGGATAGGAGTGGAAAAAAGATACACACAGGTTTCTACAGCATCTCATCAATAGCCAGGCAGAAGCTTGACTGTCTCTGCAGATCCTACTCGTAGCCACACTACACTTTTGTTGCAAGGTACAAGAAGATTTTTCACTATTTACACAGTTTTATTTTAAACCTTCCAATAAATCCACAGGAATGTTTTAGTTATTCTAGCTTGTACATGCACTAGCAGTCTGTGCCAGCATCACATCATATAAGCTTGTAAAGTGTAGTCTTATGTTTTCATGTTTTCCTAGGAAAGGGTCAGTATATTTAGGAGTGGGTTTGACAACTCTTGAGTTCACCTGGACATAATTTTTATTATACTTTAGAAACTCATACTCATTAGCCTTTCCAAGTCCTCCCAGCCCTGCCATAGCCGCCTCTGTATTCCATTGCTGAATTTCCATAGTGGTTCTGCAATTCCAGACACCTCAACCCCATTGTGTATTATCATACCAATGTCAAGCTCAGACTCCAGAATTTTCTACATTTCCAGCTGTTTCCCTGTCTTCCTGCCACCTTGCAATTCTCTGACCTCCTACAATCCCCTACAAGCCGTGCTCCACTTCTTACAGTGCCATCACTGCTGGGGCTCGCAATGGCCCCTTGCAGCCCCCTCCCACTGCAGCCCCCAGTCTGCTCCTAGGTAGCTCCTCGTATCAGCTGCCTAATTGTGACTCCATGGAAAAAATTGAGTATTTATGTTCCACATATTTAATTGCTGACTAATCATCCATAAAATGAAAAATAATTGCTTTAAAAATATTTATATATTACATATAAACACTATTGTACATGCTCAAAACTAGAAAGAAGGATGTAGGAATACACGATCTGCATGAAGGAGTACACAGTACAAAGTCACATTGAATTTGTAACAGCAGTGGGAGTGAGAGGTGACATCTTGCTGGACTGACAGATGAAGTTGGAGAAGGGAACAGCCTTTCCCAGCCTCCAGCACCACATGACACTTCCAGTGCACTTACTATAGCATAGGCGCTAAATGCTGTGATCCCCAAATCCCCAGTAAATTGTGACATTTTTCAGAGAAGTATATATAACCAATCTGCTGAGCAGGCCTGGTCTAAAACCGTCTGGGGTCAACAGAAAGTTACCATTCTGACCACAGCTCAATTAAACTACATCTCTCATTCCACTCAAATCGGAGAAGAAAAAAACCACCACCCACTTTGCTTTATACAGCTTTTTTTCTCCTGAAGATTAGATGGGTGAAAATCACTCATTTCAGGAGCAGAATCAGGAGAGAAGCGTAAGTGCCATTATGCCTGGCCAGGACTCGACACATTGCAAACACGTTTCACCTATGCATATGTAGATAAATAAGCATTTTACCAATTTTCATTCTTCAAATGCATATTAATGAATTGGAAATAGGCATTAAAATGGAAATGACAAATCTGTTTAACCCTTCTGATGTGTACTTTAACCATTGAGGCATTAAAATGGAAATGACAAATCTGTTTAACTTTAACCCTTCTGATGTGTACTTTAACCATTTTTTTATTTTCCTATAAAAAGCTGTGACTGTGATAAGATCTATGGATGCAATTTCAGATGGTTCTTTTCTCTTTTAGATTATACTACCTAGGTGCTAATAATCCAGCTTCCCACATTTCTCTCTGATATTAACACCATATATCCCAGTTGACACAGTGAGAAGTAAGCAAAGTTGGCTTGAGAAAAGAGGACGTAAAATCTTTGTATTAAAAAATTAAATCCTTAAAAGACCAGGGCAGAGGAAGGCTCAGGTAACTCGAGCAATGTCAAAAGAAAAAGCACCTTTAAAAGACAGGGAGAAACATATGGAATTGCAGCTAACGGCAAGAGCCACACTCTGCCTGTGAGCCTTTGATGTGCCTGCTATCAGCATTGCCTCTCCAGCACGCTATGTCTCCAAGAGCATTCACTCCTCTATGAAGTGGAGCAATTCGTTGGATTTGGGTCTCATCTGTATTGCACCCATGCTCAGAGGGCCAAGAGGGCTGGCAGAGGCACTGTGCCAGGGAAAAGGTCTCCTGGCCTGAGCTCTGGAGAGGTTAATGTGATGGAGGAGGATAGCAAGCAGAATGGAATTAAGTGAAAAATTTCTTTCCTGCTTTATGCTTCCGAGCTTCCATTCAGCATTTTCCTATTTCAGTGGCTTCTCAAGCCCATAATAAATGAAGTTTTAGTGAACTGAAAGCCTTTTATTTTCAGACAGGTGCTCCTCTCTTGTGTTGCCTGGGCAAAATTTAGTTAAAACAGGTAATATGCATCTTTTAAGATCCCCATTTCTTCCCCTTCTGACCCTCTCTCCCTGGGGTTGTCTGTGCCATATAAACATGCACATCTCTATCCCAGTGAGCCAAGACTGTCAGTTCTCACAAAGCCTTTTATTTTCAGACAGGTGCTCCTCTCTATTGTGTTGCCTGGGCAAAATTTAGTTAAAACAGATAACATTCATCTTTTAAGATCCCCCTTTCTTCCCCTTCTGACCCTCCTCTCTCCCTAGGGTTGTCTGTGCCATATAAACATGCGCATCTCTATCCCAGTAAGCCAAGACTGTCAGTTCTCATAACTGAGTAGGACATTCTTAGCTGTAATCAATTTTACTCATTATCATGCAAAAACATATATGCTGTTTCATCATTCCCCCAGAAAACATCTGATTTTACCATTTGCTAAGTATGAAAACCAAGTGTAAAATGTGAAGCTTGATGCAGAGCATGTGTGTGGTTGCATCTCTTCATCAAGCACAGTCTTACAGGTAGTCAGGAGCATGCCGTGGTATTTCTTATATCCACTAGAAAGCCTGCTCCTCTCCCCTTGTGTCAGGACTTTGACCTTCACGAGTGGCTGGACCACTCAAAGAAGTTTGTGCTTGTTACTTTCTGCAAGGAGGAAGGGCTCTTGTCTTTGGCAGTAGACGAGCCTGCTTTTAGATCCAGGAGTGCTAGTTTCTCTGCTGCTGCAGCAGCACTTTCTGTGGCTCTTTTTTTAAAAAAAAAAGGATTTGGAGCTGTGGTGATTTACTTAATCTTGAGCAATGGTTCATCTCTGCTAGAAATGCATTACTGCTTACTGTAAGGTTGCCAGTCAAAATACATACACTAACTAGTGCTCATACATATCAAAAAAATCAGTTTCTAATTTTAGATCCTGACCAAGTTTGATTGTTCCTCAATTCCAACAAAAATGGACTTTCCCACATCATGGAAGTTTTACAGAAATGTCCTTCTGAAAATATGACATGAAGAGTACAGATTCCCTGAGAAGTCCCATTCTCTTCTAAAAAGGGAGGCTACATCTCAGTGCCATCTTATCTCATAGGGCACTAAAACACCTTTGTGTTTATACCTGTCTAGTACATTCATCATTAATGTCCAGCATAAAGACTCGTTGAGAGCATTTCAGGAAAGCTTCTTAATGAAATTAACATTTCTCTTAATCTAGGCTCTCTTTTTATTCTCAGAGCTTTAAGAAAGAATTTGCAGCAACATTTATAACATAAACATGCTTGCTATTCGGAAAGTGTGAGGACAATTTCTCAAAACTGCCGAGACATATTGCAGGATAAATGCCTAAATAGAGATCTCTTCCAAGTTTTAAGCAAATTTTTCATAAAAATCCAGAGTTTTATTTTATTAGTAGTTAAGTACCACTAAACTCAGTACTTAATCTATGAACAAAGGAGATCAGAACTTCAGATAGCATCACTTAGCATAGTCCCATCAATATGCAGAGTGTTTCTGTGGACTTTAAAAATAAGTCTCATTCCAGAATATAGACTAGTCCCTGAGAATAGATATAATGGGAGGGAAAAAAAAAAAGAGAAAAGGCAGAAGAAAAATGAGAGAAAAATAAAAAGGCTATCTAGAGCAATTACTGTTGAGAAGTCTCTCAAATAATGGCAGAATCTTCTCCTACAAGGACAGCAATTTACTATATAACACATATACATCTTCTTTATAAAAAGTAGAAGTTAGCTGTTTTGGCTTCATTTTACTTGCAAGACCATAGAGCTATGTATAAGAGAAGAGATTTTGCTGTAGCCTTTATTAATGAAGTATTACTTTTCCCATTTCTTGTCATGATTTTGTCTTCAAATTACCAAGAGGATCCCATTCTTAAAATATTTATTCAGATTCTAATATTTACTGTTAAATTTATTATAGGTATTGATATCAAGTCACAGTTGAATATGGGAAAGTTGGATGTGTTGTTTTGCTATTGATTAACATGATGTTTCCTAGAAATCCATGTACTTTTAACATTCAGGATTCCAAAGCAGGTAAGAAATGGTAATAAAGTACTTGAGACTTAAATGGAAAAAAGTAAAAAACTCAAATATACAGAAAAGCACATCTGAATGAGATGTAGACCTGGGGTTTATTTTCAGTCAGTACAGTTAAATCACTGCTGCAACTTCTGAGCGCCACAAACAGGAATGGTATCTGTCAAAAGCGCACAAATTCATTAAAAAGGAGAATTGTTATAGATTACCCCATGTTTCTAAGGTTACTTGCTAAGTTTTGCTACCTCTACTGTTCATCATTTTAATGTTTCAACAAGTTATTGGTCCTGAAAGTGGTTTAGCTCTAGAGGGAAAACACTTGGAATGTCAGAATACAGCACAGCTAAAAAACAGCCATTCCTGGGCTACAAAAACCAACACTCTTATTTTAATCCCATTATCAAGAAAATTATCTTTTTGCTGGCCTTGCCAAGTCTAGCTTATTTACCAAATCTGTAGAATTTCACAGCAGAAATGCTACGAGCTCAGGACTGATGCACACAGCACGCAATGCCAATACATCGACTGCGCACACAGCACATGGCCCGTCTGTTTGCATCACACTGTGTGCCGATAGAGCAACAAGGAAAAAGCAGTAATGGGGGAAGCTGTCAGGCCGGATTACTGCCAGGGTCTTCAGCCTGATGAGATCCATCTGACATTGCCACAGGCAACCTGCCTCCATTCATAGTCAGCTGCACCATGAAAATTGCTGCTGATAATTTCAGAGTAAAAAGTTTAAATGATTGAGCATTCCACTTGGAAAGACAGGGCTTTTTTGGTACATCATTAATAATGCAATGATTTAGACACTTTATTTTTTTAAGAGGTATACTTGTTTGAAGAGCACAGGGAATGAGCTTTCCGTGCATCCCTTTTAAAGCAACATGTTTGTTTCAAAGGTGCAGACGCACTGCTCTTCCCAAACAAAGTCCTAACCACAATTCCTCACAGAGAAAGAAAAAGATGGATGTGATGCTAGGAGGTTCACTTTGCAAACTGCTGTGCTTTATTTACTGCAAACTGCTGTGCAATCACACCTCAAAACATCAGGAGCTGTTTTCACTGAAGTAGTTCAAATTACCTAAATACTATCAGGTTAATAAATGCAAAGTAACTGTTTAAAAAGTTGGCATAACACCCTTGAACTTGCCTAAAATGGGGAAATACACCCCCATGTTGTTGAACTTTGGATGACTTCTGAGAAACAAAAATCATATTCTTAGTTCTGAAATACTAGGGAGATGTCTTGATTTTTCATAAATTACTCAAAGGTGGTTTTCTGACTGCCGTTCTTGCAACACAGCACAATACGTTTGGTTATAAACCCAACTGCATCTGTAAGACTGTAGTTCATAGAAAAAATGGGAGAGAATCAATTCTTTTTCCTGTACTGTAGTCATGGATTATATACCTAGGGGAAAATGCAGCTCTTTATAATGCAAGAGCATACAATGAGGCGCATACAATTGCGATGAATGCAAACAGACAGGAGAATGGCTTTCTCTGACAAATACTACATTTATCTTAAGTAGAATATATGCTGCTTGGTATGAAGCCTCACTAAGAACCTTATAAATTTCTGATGGTCATAGAATGTTGTAAAAGTTACTTTTAAGATTTCTCCTACATCGGTCTTTAACTAGCTTGTAGCAATCACTCAACATTCTTTTGACTTTCCACAAAATACTGTAACAGTTATAGGGGGAAAAGTGCAATCTGGGGAATTGTAAGATATTTCTCTATGACTAACAGAAGATTTTTTCAGTTTCCCTTTGCTTCTGTTCTTTTTAGGAAAAAATATTTAAAACTAAGACAGAAAAGAATTAATCAGAAATAGAGGCAAGTACAAAAAGGTCTTGAATGAAAGCCTCGCTGTAGATGTACACAAACGCCACAGCAAATTCACATTCTATTAAAACAACTATTAAAACAATAACAAGTAGTTTAAAGAGCTGGGTTTATGTCTATTAAGTCTAATTATATGCTTCTCTCCTATCCTCATTATATACAGCTAACCAGCTAATTTCTTCCCGGAAATCAGGCTGCTTTTCCTCTCTTGCCATATCATCAATACCTTGTAAACCCTAAGGGGATGGTAGTCAATGCTGAAGAATGCTGTGGTGCGTATTCTCCAAGCATGGAGAAGCCAGTGTAGATGATGTAAAGAAGTGTTCGGTTTCAGAGGTAAATAACATTCTTATGCAGTCATAGATCCTGGCAGCTTAGTCAAGACCAAGGTCCCATGGTATATAGAGTCATGAGAAAGATCTCATAGCTCTGCATCTGAATAGCTGGTAAGAGGAAGGAAAGACAGGAAATGACAGTAACTGTATGGTGTACACTGGGGGATAAGCTGAGAGCCAGTGGCAGAAGCTGGAGCACAACCCGGTCCAATGCCCGGGACAATGCTGCAGTTTATCCTTTGCTGCCTAAACTTTTGTCTTTCACGTCTGCAGTGTATGGGTTCTAGAAAAAATGAATTACAATAAAGTGTAGCTTGTAATTGTTTTCATTAATTCAATTAGTTTACTTCCAGCACCAGATATGCAATTTTAAAGTACAGATCATCATAAGAGCAGCATATTCATTCACCAGTAGTTGACAACAGAAAAGCTTTGTTTTCCACCTCACAGCAAGCTGCTATAGACTTACTGCAAATGTAAATGTCTATTTTTGTTATCCATGTTGGCATATAACTTGACATATACATTTGTTAAAATCTTGTCTTCTCACCATGCTTCTGGAAGCCACTTCCATCCCATCTGCTTCATTCCCAAATACTTAAATCTGCTTTGTCTTCAGCATCAACAACTTAAAATAAACAACATGTATCCTTTGTTTGTTGATATGGCTGTCAGTCATTCACTACTTCTTACTCATATGTCTCCTCCCAGCTGTTCAATCCCAGTGCTTCTTTCCAACTTTGGCATTCATCTGTGGCCCTAACAGTATGAAACATTAACATGAAGTCCTTTCCCAAGATATACTAACAAAGTCTGGAGGGGAAAGTACTACACACAATTGGCAAGGATCAAGTTAGGTATTTATAGAAGAAAGCTGGACATGTATAGGTCCATGGGACCAGACAGGCTGCATCCAAGACTGGTTATATATTTGATTGATGGCATAGCAAGGCTGTCACTTTGGAAAAGCTGTGGAAACCCATCTTCAATAAAAGGCAGAGGGGACTACACATGGGTCAGTCTAACCTAATTTCCTTGAGAAAACTGTGGAACACATCCTCACAGGAGCCACTGCAAGTATATGATGGGCAAGACAATGAGGAGGAACAGTACGGATTTACCAAGAGGAAACTCTTTTTGACCAGCTCAGCCAACTGTTGTGAAATGACTACTCTGTAGATGATATCAGTGCATGTAATTTTCTTTCTTGTTATCAAGGCTTTTGACAAGATATCCCAGAGATTCCCAGTAGTCAAACTAAGACAAGCAGACTGGATGGACAGACTACAAGTGGGTTGAACAACAATGGGACTCCTTGCATTTAGATAATATACTTCATATGACAGACTACAAGTGGGTTGAACAACAATGGGACAACTGGGCTCAAGCAATATTGGTCATTGACTGAAGTCTAACTTTTTTCCTGTTCAGAAGCAGAGTTTCTCAGGGCATGGTACCAGGCATAATGTTGGCTGATGTTTTCATATAAGGCTTACATGATTGGGTGGGAGACACTCTTAGCAAGTTTGCAGGTGGCACTAAGTTGGGGTGGAATCAGTCGGTGCACAGGAAGACTGTGCTGCCATTCACAGGGATCTCAAACACTGCAGGAAGGGGCTGAGAGGGACCCCATGAAGTTCAGCAAGGAGAAATGAGAAGTCCCACACTTGGAATGGAACAACCCCATGCACCAGTACAGGCTGGGATGGCCCTGCAGGAAAGGCCCTGGGGGCTGGTGGTGGCAGCAAGTTGAGTGGGAGCCAGAGGAGCCATCTCATTTTTCTACAACCATCAACCTTTTCATATCACAATATGTTCACCCTGAAGCTTCTGTAAGAAAAAAAGTGCATTAAAAGGAGAGGATAGTTTGAGTGGGACTGTAAATAAGTATATTATCTAAATGCAAGGAGTCCATTTGGGATAATGAAGAGAGCTCTGAACACTCACATAAAAAGGAAGTTTTACTGTACTAATAAGGTATCCCCCAGGGCAAAAAAAAAAATAATCAAAACATCTGTTTGACTGATTTTAAACACAAGCCTTTTGGGAATGACACAATTAAATGCCACTAAAAGTTATATGCTTTTTCAACTTTCAACAGGAAAACAGAATTAAAAGAGCACATAAAAAAATTCAGCAGTTTTAAGATTTTACAGACGTGTGTAGGTGAGGGCTGGTGGACAGATACACAGGTTCTAGGCCAATGTTTCACCATCTGCGATCCACAAGTTATCAGAAAAACCTATGTGACAATTGTAAAACCAAATAAAACCACACATATGCCTCTTTCCACATACAAACATGCTGTGGAATTAAATGTGGGAAAATTATAATGCTTAGGTATTTAAAGTTAAGTTTCATCTGGTTGTAAATTAAAAGTATTACAGCAGTGTTGCTTGAGTTAGTTCATTCTTTTTTTCCCCCCAGATATTTTTGTGTGCATGTTGAGACAGATGTAAACCATCAAAGAGAGATGGGTCAATTACAATAGAGCTTAAAAAGCAGTTAAAAGGTTTTTATTGCTTTGTCTTCAACTCAAAAAGATAAAAAATAAATGTGTACCCTAGAGATCTTCCTGAAGGGGAACTGGAATGTAGCCATGACAGAAAACAGAGTCCCTAAGAAGAAATTTCAGCTTAAACTGAAATCTGACCACCACTACAGCTAGTGAAGGCTCAACTGATGCTTGAAAAAGCAGTAGAAATCACATGAAACTACCAAGAGTACTTGTGAAAAAGCTTCAGAAACAGATCTGGGAAACCAACAACAAACAGGGAACAGCAAGTTAATTTTAACAGGAATTGAACATCCGGAGTTCTTGACAGCTTTGGAAATTTGGTATTTAGTCCATCCAGAACACTAATAAGCCCCTATTTGGTATTATTTCTATACAACCGGGACCAAAAAGATAGTGTGCCCAGGAGATACCAGCCAGTGAACAATAGAACATACTGACGTGGGACTATCAGATTTGGGAACAAAATAATGCTCTGCAAGAATGAGGGCAAACTGGAAGGATGAAGCCATCATCAATTCTGCAATGTAAATCTCACGTTTCCTTCCCTTGTCATATATAGCTCTGAAATTTTGACAAGACAACTTGAAAGGAGCTAAACAAAAACCAAGTCAATGATTAAAGTGACCTACTTGATATTATTTACTAAGGGCCAAATTTTTCATGCATTATGCTTCTTAGTTAAGTGATACATTTGCCTGTATCTATTGTTGATGTTTCTCTTTTTTGAAAAGAGTTTTAAAAAAAAATTTGTAACACCAGACAAACTCACTTCAAGCATTACAAGCTTCAGTGCTAGGAAATGATTGAGAGCAGGAAGCTTCTACTTCTTACAGGAGGTTACTACAAGGATACTACTGTCCTTAGCTCTGAAAGTGATATTCCACAATACAGTGTGAATAAAGAAGGGAAACGATTTTTTTTTTTTGCTTTAGGGGCCATATTAAAATAAGAAAATTCCAGTCTCCGTATCGATAATTTCAAGGGGTTTTTTGGCAAAATAGGACAACCCAAAATTTCAGGTTGTGTTAGCTTTCTTTACAAGTTGAAAATTTTGTGCTTGCATTATCTTTTGCATCTTCCCACTTTTCCTTTTGAAAATCAGGGTTGGTACATGTATGGAAAATAACATTTTAAAACAAAGTGTCTTGCTTCTGAATGACTTTTGAAATACGTACGTTTTTTTCCAAATTCTGTTTTTGTGGAAGCTCCTAGAGAAAGTCAACTCAAATTAAAACCACTTTTTATCCCCTTGCCTGCATTTATTTATTTTGTGAAAGACAGGATTCTGTTCACACTAGATACTTAAAAGCACGTTATTTAAGATACCCTAGCCTATTCTGCACATCTCAGCTATCATTCTAGAAGTACATGTGCATCCCACAGTCCCAAGGGGATATTTCTAATGCCACTGGAGATGCTCTGCAAGGGCAAATAAATCCAGACCTTAATGTCTGAAGGGAGTGTTGGGCAGGGGAAGGATTTGTTCCTTTTCATAAGCCTAAGGCTATAATTTTTCATGCTTAGACTGTTCTAGATAACCAGATGAATAGCTTTATATTAGGCTATTATCAATAGCTAATCTTCATCTCTTCAGGGAAAATCCCTGAGCTTTGGGCATTACTGCTTAGATAATCTCTTTAAATATTTATTCAGAAATAAACAGGTTTTACATATCTCTGATGTCAATCTAAAAATAATTTTGATTGACATAGATACTTAAGCAAATTATTCTGAGTTGAGCAGAAAAATACAGTTACTCCATTTTATTCATTATTAATCACCTCCCTATATTTACTGAAGTGGATAGAGATTGTGTCACTTGATCTCTTGGCTATATAAAAATTATTCTGAAATGCTGTCTTTGACTTTTTCAATTACTTTTTACTGCATATCACCAGGCTGGCCACTTCATTCACAGAAGAATAACGAGTCATAATTATTGGTGGTTTTTTACTAAGGGCAAAACAATGAACCTGGTAACAGTAAATGCCTTGAGCCTTCCCCCACTAGAGGCATTTTGGGGCTGTACCCAAGGCCAGCTCTGCAAGACAGAGCTCTAGCAGTTGGCCATCCTTGGGATCTTTGAGAAGGGGCTGGGAGAAAGCTGAGGTCTTCTCTACCCTAGAGCTCTTGCCAGGCCCCCCCTTTTGCCCCAGGGCAGTTTTTGAGCTAAGGCTCTTGCGCCCCCAGGGCCCTGCCACAAAACAGGCTTCAAATAGCCTTGTCCGCATCAATAAGATTGTTTATATTAACAAATGTGAGCCAGCATCATTATGGAATCACTTAACAGGGTCCAAGTTTTCTTTTCTCTTAAGAAATCCTTTAATTCTTCACATCTATGAAAAGAAAAACCAGCCACCTTTCCCTTTCATATCATCACCAGTTTCACCTACCTGTACATACTCTGAAGGCCAAGAGCTAATGTCTAACAGTACAGGATCCTTCACATTCATTTATGACCCAAGTATGTATCAAAGTTTTGTTGTCTCTCACCATTTACTGTAGAAAAAAAAAAATCATGAACATAGCTGACGTGCTTTCTCCAGAGTAAAACAATGTAAACTCTGATAGGTAAATAGGAAACACTTCATCAGGAGGACAAAAGTTGGGGTATAATTATCACAACTATTAGTCAGGCATATCTCCTTCCATAAGTTCTGTGGAATATTTCACTTCCCAAAGCTGCAAAAGAACAAGAACAGAAATGAGAGATTGTGTTCTAGGCATAGAGAAACCTTTTTGAAAGGGAAAGTATATGTCCTCAAATCCAAGTTGTCCGGTTTTGTTGAAATTCGACTTTTAAGTGAGCTCACAGAACAAATTATGTCTTCTGGTCAAATAGGAAGCAGAAGTCTGACAGCTGACTGTAATCTTAAATTTAATGGAAAATAGCAGAACACCCTCATGGCCTATGGTATCTTCAACTTACAGCAAACCCCTTTTGTATCAGAACTAAGACTTGCCCAGAAGAAAAAAAAATCTCACAGGTGCATTTTTATATGAAATAAATGGAGTGGTTTTGAAATATATGAAAAGCCCTAATGATACATTCAAAACATTTTTGGCAACAAATACTGCTGAAATGTAAAGCCTGCTGGATACTCTTTTCTTGGAAAAAGGCTCACTCTTTTCATCTTTCCATCCATCCATCAACCAATTTGTATTCCTAAAATATCATCATAATGCCAACACGCTGTAGAATCATTAGACAACCAGCAATTTCCTCCCATTTAGGCTAGTCATTTGAAAAAAGCTTCAGAAGTGGGGAAAAGAAAATAATCTCATTAAGTTAGCCAGAAAGCCAAATGTGACCTTTAATAAGCAGCTTCATTTGTCTGACCCAACATTGTGTTTCTAGGTCACATACTGGAAGCTTCATCCAACTGTCCTACCCATTGGAAGCTGTGAAGTGAGTCCAGGTATGGAAGTGTTGCATCACTTAGAGACACACATTCCTGTAGGGCATCAGCCCTTTTCCTATCCAGTCTTGTGATCCTTTCTTTCAGCTGTTAGAAGTGTAGTTTTCTACGCAGTTTTATTACTTTTCCACCACATTACTGATTTCTGATATTTTTTGCAATTACACAAAAAATGTAATATTTCAGGAATTCCAGAGCATGGAAAAAAATCCTAACAGTTTCCAAGGGATCACTATTTGACCATTTGTTGTAAAAAAAGTTTTTACACTTTTTCATCAAATGCTATGGTTCAAAATGTGAGGTTGTCAGCAGTAGTGAAAAAGGGAGCAAGTAACCTTTTCCAAGGGGAAATGGAGTACAAACCAGCTTGCAGACTTCTTCCAGGTAAGGGAGAAAAAGAAGATATCTGCAAAATTAGAGATCAGGACTTTCAGAAGTTGTATTTCTAAATCTGCAAGCTGTTCATTTGTTCTGAAAAGGAAATTAGAAGGAAGAGGGAAGGTGTGTCAGATGCTGTGCAATGCAGGCTGTACCTGAATCTTTCTTGTAACAGAAGAGTCTGAATGCAGATACTACGGATGGAGAGGCAAGGAACACTCTGCCTGTCTTTGGTGCATGCTGTTGTATGCTTTAAGTCAGTAGAGTCAACTTAATGCTATTATACTAGGTGGGAAAAAATAGGAATGGATAGTGGCCTTCCCACTGGTAGCAATCTTTCCTAAAATTTTAGACTTAAAAAGAGAACATGATTTAGGAAAAGTAGCATTTCTGACTTTCTCCATATCCATCTTCCTGGCCAATGTTTACAACGTTAGACAACATTTCCCTTTGGAGGAGGTGCCTCTCAGAGCCAGACACCAAATTTCTGCTCCCCTTACATTATACTGTTACTGGATGTCACTTTTCCTTACCTCAAAGACTGCCTTTGTACAAAGACACTGTTGGAAAACTTAAAGGCTCCAGAAGGGGATGGTGAAAGGCACTGAAAAACTTTGTGTGTCACATCAGCATTCTTTTCCTGCTATGCCATAGGAGCAGATTGAGCTTCTATCAGCATGCAGCATCTTGGTGCCTTACCTACAGAATGTACTTCAGCAAAGCAAAAGCCTTCATTACTTGGGAAAAGAAAAAGGAAGAGGAGAATACTACACACCGAACAAAATTAAAGGCAAGGACAAAGAGAACACAGAGGGTAAGTTTTGCTGTCAAACAATCTAATACATTGCTGAAGGGAACTCCCATTCAGGGAAGACAGAGAAAGATAGATCTGTTTTCATGGTTTTTAAACACATCAAGAATTCATTCCTACTGCCACATGTACAATAAAGAGAAAAATACTTGCACCCTCGTCCTATTCTAGGCTTTATCTGAAAAAACATATATATAAGTAGTATTTTCTTTCCTACAACCTTATTAAACTGTTACAAACAAACCCATGCAAATAACAACAGCGGGCTGCTTGTCTTGTGGTTTATAATCATGTATGAAAGTTATTGCCTACATATCTGTATCCTAGAAAGACATACATGGGGGTCTTTAAATACTCATAAGTCAAACATAGGCACAAAGTCAAACTTGCATGCGAAAGTTCAATTTTCAGGAGCTTGCTCTGATATTTTTTCTTCAGCACAAAATTAGTTAAAGTGACCTTAACTGGGCTGAAGTTAATTTCTTTGTGCAGAAGAAACTATATCAGAGAAACATAGTTTAACATTTACAAGTACTCTGAAGAGCTTTCTTAATTAAATGTCATGAAATGAAGGGTAATATTGGGGTCAAATATGCATCTGAACAAAGCTAAGATCCATGTGTCTCTGGGAGAGTTAAATATTCTGGGCTCAATTCTCTGACTTAACACCAGTGGAAAAAAATATCAAGAATTGCTCTTTTGAGATAAAAGGAATTACCTTGTTTTATACCAGCAAAAGCTGTGTAAAACCAAGCTGTCTGATCCTAGAATTGCTGGGATAAGTACATTTAAAGAATTTATAAAGTTCTGTGGGGAAAAAAAAGTATTTTCACAGGCTTGTACTCAGTAGGAGCTGCAGCTCTGTATTAACTTTCACTCAGGAATGCTTCATTATCCAAGATTATAAATTCATTTGGCATAATGGAAGGACACAATAAATTATTCAAAAAAGATGTAAATAGTTTATATGCCATCAGTAAATTCTCAAGGACAGGAAGATTTGAAATATTTTGAGGCATAGGGTTAATTACCTATCTGATGTGAATTCATAGACAGATATTCTGATTTGAAATATGATTATGCTTTTAAAATATACATAAACCAGAATGTTAGGATCTGCTTATTTCGTTGTCTTAATCAAAGCTTTAGAACAGATAAGGTAATACACATTTCTTTGGTTATATCTCCTGCTGATAGTTTTAAAGGCAAGCTGTGATTTCATTTATTTCAGCCATGCTGGAATGTTTTTAGTATGTATACTAGATTTTCCTCTCAAATTTGTAGGTTTGTTGCAAATGAGGGAAGATACAGCATGAAGATACATGGCTCTGAATGCAGAGTAAACCTACAAAATTCAGATGATGTTCAGGAGATACAAATGTTTCTCTTGAAAACTTTTTTATAAATCTTGACATTGTAATATGGTTAACAATCTCATTCTTTTAATTAAGCTCTACAGTAAGGCCACATGTATTAAAAAGCAGATTAAAAGACTGCCAATTAATCTCATTTAGTAAAATACTGAAGCACATACTTAAGTAAAGGGGTAAGACCTGTTTCAGTCCTAGTGTTAGCACAAACAGATGCTTGAGTACTTTTCTGGAGCAGCCAGGGCTTACCCATAGCTGCCATTAGCCTGTGACAGCCATCCTTGCTTCCACTCACATTGAGCAGACCCACCGATCCCTTCTTGTCATGTACTTAGTACAGAGTTGAGAACATATATAAATTGTTGTATAAAGCATGACAAAAGAGCATGGGAAGGAAAAAGACAGTCAATACTTTCAGCTGAAGGTGTACTCTCATATCTTCATTACCAAACACAAAGGCAAAAATTTGTGCTAATTTCCTTGTGACTGTAACCTTCAGGAAGAGAATGAGTGGGCCTTCAGGGTGTTAGGAGCAGGAAAGCAGGCAGCGTGTGAACATGAGGGGAAGCCAAGGGTGGCTAAATATGAGAGTCTTTTCTCTACAGTTAAGAGATTTGACCCATTAGCTTTAGTTTCCTAGTCCTACCCAGCATAAATCAAACAGACACAGGACAAAAATATAGAATCATAGAATGTTTTGGGTTGGAAGGGACCCCTAGAGGTCATCTAGTCCAACCCTCTGCAGGAGCAGGGACTCTGCTAACTAGATCAGGTTGCTCAGAGCCCCATCCAATCTGGCCTTGAATGTTTCCAGGGATGGGGCCTCCACTACCTCTCTGGGCAACCTGTTCCAGTGTTT
>NW_009259114.1:168724-171372 GCF_000687185.1 Egretta garzetta | reverse complement strand
TATCCCTAGTATTTAGAAAAGACACCAATCATTGCTGTTTTACAAGTGTAAGCACTTGATCTTTTATGCACTGCATGGAATGACCTGCTTTTATGGACTCCTTAACCATCTAATAGTCCTCTCAGCCACAGCACAGCCATGGAATAGCTCAAAGCAGCAGAGCCATAGAGCTTTGAAACATACCTTAAAACATGGCATGTATTCCTGACACTACTCAAAAGCTGACATGAAATTAAACTTTGAAAAACTATTATTGCTACATTACATGATCTATACCAGCAAGGCTTTCATAACCATGATATAGATTCTGAGCCAAAATACCTTTAACAATTACTTTATCTGCTGTGACTAATGCTGGTTATTTTCCTAATGATTATATGTTTGATTTTTACAGGATTTCTGTTCAACACTATTGAACATTGTTCTAAATTGGTTCAATACTCTTAATTAATATTTGTGTTTCCAAGACATTCTTAGTGTGATTATAGGAACATTAATCTGTCAGCAGTTATTTGAGAAAGGTTCACAGACTCTCTGCTCTGAGTGCATTTAATAGGGTCATTCTGCCAGAAGAAACCAGTGGGAGAGCAGAGTTGAAACTCAGATTCTTGGTCGTTCCTTGATAGAGAGAATATTCCTGCCAAGACAGTAGAATAGCAAAGGAGAATAAACATATTATTCCATCAATTTTCAGTGGCAGGATGTAGGCCTGGTCCAAATTCCCCCCCAAATCAATAGAAAAATTGACTTTCATCAGGCTCAGAGCCACCAAGAGCTGCTGGGCTTGCTTGCAATGCTAGAACCAGAAACCATCAGCCTAACAGAGAGTAAATAGATCCCTGCAAAGGGGAAAGGTCAGCTCTGTGGCGTACTGGACTCTCTCACACAACAAGGCTTGTTTTTTGGGGGGTTCACAGAAACCAAGCAAAAAGATGCGAGGGGGGAAGTATTCCTCTGCTGTACAAACTCAAAAGAGTAGGATTCTATATTTGAATGCCTAATTAATATCCATCCAAACACGTCTCAAAGATGAGCATTGGGATCAAGATCTATCCTTCTGTGGGTAATGAGTTACAACTAATATCTACCTCTGGAGCCTGATACTTGAGGCAAGTGACCCATAGGCTTAGCAGGTGTGAGAGTTGACTGTTTCTAACATAGCTGTTTGAGGAACAAGCTGCCATCCCAACAGAGTAAACAGTGACAAGGTCTGACCCACTGAAACGCCCAGCAACTTCCCTCTTATTTTAAAGTAGGATAAGGACTAATATCCCTGTTCAGAAAAACACCCTGAACCTTTGAAGGGGAGCAAGGGCTGCCTGCCAGCTTGTATCAGAGTAATACTACTATCGCCATGCTCAAGCACATTCACTAAGTTGTGGCTTGTAGCCTTCCACCTACCACCCTGGGATGTCTGCTTTAATTCCAGCTTGCCCCTGGCAGGACATGTGGAAGCCCAACCACCAACTGAGCCTTGTGACCCAGCCAAGCAGGAGCCCTCATGTGATGGGCTTGTCTGGCACAGACTGGTGCAGCTCATTTGACTTCAGTTATATTGGCTTCTGAAGAATGACACTAATTTATACCAGCTGAGGCTCTGACCTTTCAATTTTGAGATCAGTTTAGTCCACATCAGTGAATAGCTTATCTCCTTAATTTGAATCATTGCTGCACTATGAAATTACTCAGTATAATTCGATAGTTGACTAAAACTAATGAAAAATTTGTCTCGCTAACAGCTTGCACAAAGTTGAACTTTCCGACATTAATCTTGGTAAATTAAGATGTAGTAAAATGTGCTTGTTAGCAAACGATGATTTGTGTCACAAAGTGAGTGCTGAAGGAATTAGGTTTCACTGTTTAGGTAGGATGTTGAATCAATGAATTATGCTTTCGTTATGGACCCTCATCTGAGGTGTGAGCACAAACTCATGGGATACCTTCTCACTGCTGTATGGTGAGTAGATTGCACGGAGCAGCACAGGCACACACAAAGCTACTGCCCCTGCAGGTCCAGTAGGATGTTTGATCCCATGCTCACAGGAGAGGGGGTGCTTGTAAACCTCAAATCTGTAAGAAGGGGTGTGCAAGTACCATGTAAGGGGAGTTGGAGTTTTTCAGGATTAGTTACAGGAAGGTGTTGAGGAATTCACAGTTGTTTACTAAACCACAATAGCAGACAAAATGTTACCTCTCGTATTACTGATCCTGAATATTTAGTTCACTTAATTATGTGCCACTAATAAGTCACTAAACCACTTTGATCCTAATTCAATGTGAACTGTGTGGGCCGAGCAGCTTTTCCCCATGTCACGACACTGCAGCCAGACAGGGCAGCAGGCAGCTGGCCCATGTAACTCAGGGTGCCCCCATGCAGCACCCCCTTTTGCCTATGACAGCTCCAATGCTGGGTGTCAGCAAACAGGCACTGACACACAGGTATGAGGAAATATCAGCTCAGGCAAAGTTATTTCTGTGGAAGGCAATAAATTATAATATTGGTAAATTGTAGCATATGTGTTCCCTGAGCTACCAGGCAGTGTGGAGGCCAGGGTGGCACCCACTTGTCCTTTGTCCTTCTTCATCCCATTAAAGAGTATCTGGCCCTGGACCACTTTAATCACCTGAATTTTTGGCACTGCAGTGGG
>NW_009259114.1:133367-168655 GCF_000687185.1 Egretta garzetta | reverse complement strand
ACAGACAAAACCTTACCTATCCAACTCCCCTGAAGGGAATAATTTTGATTCACAGATATATTATGTGCAAACATAAATTTCCCCTAAGAGGTTGCCTGTTCTGCAGCCATTTTGCTTCTGAGAGTCTTTGCTATAAATTATAAGCAAGATCCATATGACCTCTTGCATCAAAGATACAACTATATTTTTTCTGCTACTGTATTTCATCAATACAGGATGCTTTCAAAGATTCATCACGCATATTCATACATACTCTGTTAGACAGTCTTTGCATTCACATCTGCTGCCACCATGCCTGAATGTGAAACAGTTTCTAAACCAAAGGAAGGGTCCTTACAACACACCAGAAGAAAAAGTGTCTTTTGAAAAGATTTTAAGCAAAACACCTGGCTAGGGATACAAGATGATGATTTTTAAAGAAGGGGATATATATAATTTTATTTTAACTTGAGTAGCCAAGAAGTGGCTTAGGAAGTCTACTTATAAGGGAGAGATATTTCTTTATAAACCTGAAAAGTTTAGCAGAACATGGTCCCTTGTAAAATTTACAAAGGTTCATTGGATATAATTCAATGCTTGGTTGATAAACTGTTACAAACATGAAAATAAAAAAAAATAGTTTGAGAGAGAAAACAGCCAGCTCCCCTTTCTACCTAGCAGGGTCCAGTAGCATAGCAGAGGTGTTTTTAGGAACTACTTTTAAACAAGAGTGACTGCCCTGCTGTCATGGCTTAGCCACAGCCAGCAACTGAGCACCACCCAGCCGCTCACTCACCCTCCCCCTGCTGGGATGGGAGAATTGGAAGAGCAAAAGTAAGAAAACTTACGGGTTGAGACTTTAAGAACAGTTTAATAAGGGGGGGGGGGAAGGGCAGGGAATTGTAATGAAAAGGAAAATGGGGGAGGGCATAGAGATGCCAAGGAAAAAAGTGATGCAACCACTCACCACTCTATCCCAGCTGAAACCAGGACACCTGCCTAAAGGTTTTCTTCAGCAGTCAGTCATCAGGCAGGGTACCAAGGTTTCTAGATGTAAATTAACCACTTGAGTGAAGTAAGAGTTTATGACCCTTGAATAATTTAGTCTGACTACTCCACAGCCTATGCCTGAAGCAAGCGTGGTTGAAAGTGTGGTCACAAGTGTGATCTTCTAGGTACAAACGTAAAAGGAAGCTGCCATGATGTCTGACCTGTGATGCTGGCTGCCCACTTTAAATGCTTCATTACAAAATATTTATCCTAGAAAGCTCAGTCTTGGAACTTCATAAAGGCTTGTCCTTCACACTGTTCAAAGTAAAGTATCACAGAACCACAGTCTAAAAATTCAACTGCACAACCAACTGACATTGACAAATTTGTGGAAGTTCATGGATTACCCATAGAATACTCAGGGATGTGAATTTAACTGTGAATTTGTCATCTCATACTTTCTTTAGAAAAGGGTTCACAAATAAGATTATAACTGGGAGAGAGAAAGCATAAAAACTAGAAACAAGCCTGATGGGTTATATATCCAACTTGTGCTATGTGAAAACCAAACACCAATCACAGAAAGTAATCACCTTTGCTTGTACCTGCAAGCTGCTCTGTGTCCAGACATCTACATCTCTCTCCTGAATAAGCATTTCTCACATACGCCAGGTTGAGGAGAATGCAGTCCAAATGCATAAAACTGTGAATTGCATCCAGATACCAGAACACGAAGAGGGTCTGCAGCTGCTAAGAAACCCATTCCCCATCCCTCTCTAACAACATTCCATTTAAATGTAAAATGGGTTCACTGAAGTTACTGATCTCCTCCTTCTTTCCCCTTGCCACCACACCAAGCATTTCCATGCTCACCCGGCACTGTGGCTAGCTTAACCGCACATACCTCCATCTCTCACTTCATTAACCACCTCTGTCCTCAACCTGAGGAGGTCTGAGGAATAATATGATGTAGTCTCCAATAAAAGATCCAGGTCCAGCAGACAGGCTTGTAAGTGGATGCCTGCCTAAGCTTTACTCTTCTGAACAAACCTTAGCTTGTAGTTTCCTTCTTAGCAAGAATCAGAGACTTATAAAGTTTGATATATAAGGCTGGTTATTTTCTTCATCACAGAAATATTTTATACCTGTATCTCACCACTACCTGAGATTAAGCATGCAATGAAGGAGCAGGGAGACCCTCTGAATAACCTTAGGGTCCTTTCCTGTTTAAGTTACGTGGTTTTGTGCTGCAGGAATCCTAAAATGCACTTATTCTAGTCCACATAAAGCTTTAAATCTATAAGAAACAAGTTTAAATCTAAGCTCATCAGGAACTGCGATGCTTTATAAATGTGCAAAAGCCAGTGAACTACCAAATTAAGGAACAAAACATTCCTTATTGTGTCTCAGCAATGGTTCCTTCAAATAATCCCATTACAAGTTTCAAGGAATGTCAACCTATAAAGCATAAACAGGCTACAACTATTCCGTCCTAAATTTAAAGCTTATAGTGCACCATTTAAAGTTATCTAAACATTTAACACTAGATTGCACATGACACTATTAAAGATGCTGTTCTTCCTTGTTTACTCCCACCACTAACATGGGATTATCAATCCCTTCTCTACTTCAGAAAAAACAGTAATCAATTGTATAATTTGTTGATATGTTGGAAAATCAGAATAGGCATGAGTTGCTTTTTTCATGCATGGATGATCTTTTAGATGCATAAATTAATAAAAACTTGCATCAGCGTAATGCTTGCATATTGATAGGATGATTATTTTTTTTAAGGTAACTTTTGCTTTGCTTCTTGTTTTTGCACAAGGAGTAATTTCTGGGAAAATGTCCTTGTTTTCTTTGTTGGGTTAATGAATGTGCCAGAGCAGCTTGTATAACTTGCGTACTGCAGAACAGATGGCTATCATGAACAGTTATGATGGCAAGGAGTAGGTTTTAAATAATGCATGGAGAATTTTTCTATCTCATTTAGTTTTCAATTTCTTTAGGAAAAAACTTTAAAATAAATGCAAAAGATTCTTAGTGGAAGCTGTTCTTATTTTGTCTAATTAGATGTCTTTAGATGTTATGCAGAGAGATACTGGTATCAGAACAAAGGCGTCAACACAGCTTTAACTCTGATTTACGGGTTTTGCGTACACTTGTACAACTGTATGCACAGTTCCCAGTACTTCTTCAAAATTGTCAGGGTCAAACACAGAAATCTGAGGGAATAATATAAAACAAACAAAAAAGGTTCTAAAAATCCCTTCCCTTCTTCCCTCCAGTTTTCTAGAATATTTACAAAGGCTCCCACCTCCCCCAAAGTCATTCTCTCCATCTCTTTTTTCTACTCCTTTCTTCTATATTCCTAGTTTTTCCTCCAACTTTTCACCTCGTTTAATTTTCACCATATAGTGCATTTAGTACTCAGAAACCCTGCCTGCCTGCGTATTT
Organism: Egretta garzetta; assembly: GCF_000687185.1. Lineage (NCBI taxonomy): Eukaryota > Metazoa > Chordata > Aves > Pelecaniformes > Ardeidae > Egretta > Egretta garzetta. The sequence goes on along the minus strand of NW_009259114.1, from coordinate 165,229 downwards.
TCTGGATTCTATTAAGAGATAAATTGGTGAGCATAGCAATGTCTTGTAACAGTTTCACTCATAGGCTGTGCAAACAGTAGATTATTTGGCACACTTTTGAACTGAGAAAGAAAAAAGCCAAAGCTAAATAGGAAAAAAGGTAATTCTTCAAATTTTCACTTAGAATACTTACTTTTACTAAATGAATAATATGATGAGGTAGTTTGAGTCTAATAGTTTTGCTAAAATTCAAAACAAACTTTAGATTTACACCAATCATAACAATGAAGAAGAGATACCAGTTGTCAGAATTCATTTTCCCTTTGGATAAACTGACATAGAATGCAATTTAAATGAGATGAGCCAGAACAGTAGATCAGCACGTAAGGACTAGGGTCCAATATATAAAGCAAATGTGTTCTGAATCTGAGCAATGAGAATACTTTCATTTATTAAGACATGTACTGGGTGCGAGGGAAGACTGAAAGCTTACAGGATATGAAAGTGTCATCATGATAGTCAGCTGGATCTGCTTTTGCACAGCCCAAACACAGGCAGGATAAACTGTGAAGTGAATAAAAATACCTGAAAGTATCCAATCTTTTATTAAACAAGAGCAAGTTCTTGCTTTCTTGCCAACTAAGCTTCCCTTGCTGTAACTCTGCAATGAACTTAATAGCTCAAGAGAGTGATGTATCTAGTTTGAGAGTACTGTTAAGACACAAAATTCAGCTTTTGGCAGTTTAAGGTATCACTTCATCTGAGATACCCGTCCACAACTTAAAGACTTCTCTGTAGCTGTCCCTACATCAACACAGCACAGTGCTTCCTTCACCAGCAGATCCCACGCGCAGATTCCTGGTACTGCTTGCTCCTGCCTTTGAGTAGCAATTCCCATAGCTTCAAATTTCATTCCAGAAGTGAGCTACCAGGTCTCCCTTCACACTCAAAGCACATGAAACCTTTCTACAGACAGCCTAAACCTCCACATAGCTTTGAACTACTAGCTGGACTGTGCAAGATTAAATATTCTCCTTTCCTAAGAATTTGAGAGATAAAAAAAGTAGTCACCTCTAGGGCCATTAAGAGCTGCTCAGGACTTCCTCTTTTCCGTAAGAAACACTAGATACATTGTGGCTCAGAACTGAGTAATCTGCATTGGATTTTTTTATTTAAAAAACCAAATGTCTAGCATTATATCCCCAGTTTAACAGCCAGAGAGCTTCCTGCTTTTGCAACATTAATGAGCTGACTCAGGTGATATTGGTTTACTGTTCAGAGGAAACACAAGTATCAGCAGTTCTGTTTAAAAGTGGTTAGTTTTGCTTAGTCTTCCTAGCTCCTTTGCACTTTTTAGTTGTTTCTGCTTACACGTTATATTTCTACAGAGGACCCTTCTCTCAGCACTGACAACTGAGTTGATGTTTTCTCTAGAATTATGGGACAATACATCCCTCAGATAAATCTCAGAACATCTAGCAACTAACTCAGCACTCAGCTACACAGTCACATTGGAAAGACAAGATACAGCATGGGACAGACAATTTGAAGCTCAGACCTTGCAGCTTCCCTATTTTTTTTTTTAGGGTCAGTGATGACAGTAAATAGGATTAGTTAGAGCATTTAACACAGCTGAGAGAGTTTGGCTGCACATGAAGGCTTGTGACACATGGCCATTGCTTCTGGCAACACATGGATTATAGAATTGCGCATTCAACTCTTTCCTTCTCATGTTAGTATTCTGCCAAGTCTCTCGGGGCTTATTCATGTTTTTCAATAGCATCTGTACGTCCTACTTCCCATTAAAATATACTAAGTCGAAATGCAATGAGATGTTCTCAACGTTTCCTAGTTTAGTCAAGAGCTTGGTTGAGTTTGATTAAAGTTGTTAAGCAATTTTAATTTGAGGGGGAAAAATGAGGGGAGTCAGAAATAATCATAATAGAATTATATACCTCATTTAATACTTAATGATCTATGAGGCACTAACAAGACACAACGGCTGTCAGCCGCAGTGAATGCAGTAAACAGATCAAATATAAGCATAGTCAAGTGGGAACTGGCACCTGCAGAGAGAAGTCTAATGGAGTAATGTGACTCTGGGAGCAGTGGAAGAGACCAAGAGCCACCTAATGAGGCAAAGAGCAGCCCCGCGCCTCTTCCTGCAGCCTGTGCTTTCTTCTCCAGGCACTGTTATCCCAACCTCCTTGTGAGAGCCCCTTTTCTTAAGGGAGAGAGATTTTAAAAAAAATGAAGGGAACCAAGATGGGTGACACAGCACAGGGATTGCCATCTGACTTCACCTGTGCAGAAAAAGTATAGCAGGGGAACCACAGGATGAACCACAGCAGGCTAACTCAGCTGGTGGGCTAGAAGCCACCAGGGATTTTCCCAGCCCAAGGAACCTTTCAGCCAGTAGGATAAGAAAATTGGGAAAGCCATTAAAATACTCAAAGTTGTGACCAGAGTGGAGATTTCTCTCTCCACAGGCTAGTGAAAAGTATGGATTTGTTCTCCATACAGTATAGGTGATCAGATGGGGATGCTCATGTAACTCATTAAAGCTCCCCAGTTTCATCAAAAAAAAAAAAGCAGCTAACCTCCATCACTCCTTTTATCAATAGTTTCATAACAAGGACACTTGACAAACCTTGCAAGTAAGAATTACTGCTTTCAACAAGTGCTGCCCAGCTAATAATTGAACAGTTCTTGGCAGCTCAAAGCACCTTGCTTCAACTGTTTTCCAAATGAGGGAACTTGCTGCCATTTAGTCTGTGAACAAGGAACTGTATCCAGTTTAATAGTTCTTCTGACTGAAGGATGTGGTCATGGTACTTTTATTTGAACTTGCCTAGATAAAAGCCCACAAACATGTTTTGAAAAACTTTTTTGTTACAGTACAGTCAAAACCTATTTTTCCTGTTCTCCTACTATTTCCCAATGAAAGCAGAGCAGGTAATGTAGCCTTCAGAAAGAACTGGTTTTGACACAAGTCTTTCCTGCTTTCCAAATGTGTTCAGTGATTTTTTTCTTAACACAAAGAACTGAAAGTCAACTAAGAAGTATTGCCATTCGCCTCCCTCCCCACCACCTTCCCCAAGAGTAATTTTAGTGGAGCTTTGATCGATGTCAGATGAAATTAACTGGAAACATTTAATGTGTTTAACATGTAAAGGCTTAGGGCTCTATTCACTTGGAGTTAGAGACCTTCTGTTCTTCATGAACTCTGGAGGACACTGAAGCCTGAATTTCAGCTCTGCAGCCAGATGACTTATTAAACAGCACCTTGACTCCTGCCATCACTGCTGCTTTTCACTTCATGATTAATAGATGGAGAACTTGAAGTGATGGCAGCAAGGATAGAACCAAAGGTCCTGTTGAAGAGGTGCTGTTAATTTTAGTATTGTGTCCATCATTAAGCATTAGGTTAAATTAAGCTGTATTTCCCTCAGCAGCTGTTGAAAATCCTGGTTTAACCAAGTGAAAAGGAATACCGTGTTTCAAATGGAAGGATTTCTGAGGTTCCTGCTAATAATAGCTTAGAGGGAAGGGGTCTGAATGGAAAGGGAGGTCTCATGAGGCATCTATTCAAGAGAGAAGTTCTCTTCAGCTCTCTTAAAATAAGAGTCTCCAGTCATTTAAAGTTGAATAATTTTTTGTCTTCTCTCCTATTTGTAGCAGCATCCTGGAGAAGTGAGGTTTATTTAAAAGTTAACAGGTGTTTATATCAAGCTAGAAACAAAATGTTTTTCTTCATATGTTCTTCCTTTTTGACCCTCTATCAAGGGTAGATTAACCCTTATAAGGGATAAATACTGTGGGACTGCTGAGGGATGCCTTAGTCAACTGTACCATGCAATTATGAGCAATACGAGACAACTCTGAGAGGAGATCAAGGGAACTGTTACCAGCGTTCAGAGATCTGTCTCTTGACTGAGCCAAAGGAGAAGAGTCCAAACAAATGACAGAACCACTGAACCAGACTGACTATCTGCAACCATCTGTCAGGTATTTTCCTGAGCCCACAAAACCATTTGAGAAATAAAGGTTAATCATATTCTCAAATTGTAGGTCATTGTCAAGTGGTTCATGGAGAAGAGTCTGAAGTAAATGGATACCTTTTATGCAACTATTGCCTTTGCGAGGATTGGCTTTCTTCTGAGGAGAACCTTGTCCACTCCCTACAGCTAGGACATTCTCCTGCCCATCTGCAGCACTGCATTACTCCTATGGGAACATTTCTCACCCGATATTAACCTTCGATCTTGAAAGGAACATAGGTGCAGTAACAGCATTTCAAGGCAGTCTTTGCTCAGGGAATGCTCCATTTGAAATTGGTGGGAATCAGAGTAGCGTATAGGCTACTAAGGACATGTATGATTTGAACATTACTCATTTCAAGAGGATTTACTTCTTGCACCTCCTTTTCTACTGGAATTCAGTATTACTTTATTGATATGTAAGCAATTCTATTGACTGGAATTTTTTTTTCCTAAATGACAAAGAATCTTTGAAAGGTCAAACAATACAAATACCAGATGTTATCGCCTCTATTCTTTGCCATTTCTAAATGCATTTGTGTTAGATATTACACTATCTATGAGAAACCTCAAAATACTTTATTTGCCAACTTATCTTCAGCAAACAATTGGTATGCCAAGCTCAGAGCAGTTGAATCTTTATAAGGTTATGCTTCAATGACACAATTGCACTCTATTACTTAGTATGACCTACAAAGCTTGCCAGTAATTCTTCAAAACCAAACTGCAGTCATGACTTCAGCAGCATATTCGCTACAACAATGACATTAATGGAGCAGTTACCATAGGGAAATGGCTTCACGTTACTGTGCAGATTGACTTTCTGAGCAATTTTTCCCCCTCATAATATCTTGATAAGAGTTCTACAAAACATTCTTAGGATGCTTTAAGTAGTAAACTCACGTCCTCCCTTCTCCCAGAATATTTTTGGGTTTCATAGTTCCCATTTTCTCCCAGGATGCGAAAGACTTGGGTTTCAATTACCATGCTCTGGAGTCAAGCAACAAGTGAGGAAAAGGCTGAAATAATCCTGATGTTTCCTGCTCACAAAGGGTTAAGCCACTTGCAGAAACTCTGCAGATACATTTATCTCTGAAGGTGTCAGAGAGAAGGTAAGAATCCAGCTTACCAGAAGCACAGAACCACAGTTGAGATGCACCACATAAGCATTCTCAGTCAGCTCAATGTGAAAGGAAACAAGTTCTTAGACTACTGTTGTGAGCATGTATATAAATACAGGTCACAAATGACACAAATTTCTTAAAACTGAGGCCTGCCACCAACTTGATTTAAAGCTGCAGCTTTCCAGAAAATTACGCTGGAAAACTAAGAGCAGTGAGGACTCAAGACATGTATTAAGTGAGACTTTAAACCAATGCATTTCATTGCCGTTTTGTCCTTCTGCAGCCTTAGGTGTTTCACATACACTCTCTGGTTTTCATTCAGCTCAAAACAGCTGTAGATACCTTTCAGATTAATAATCTTGAAAGGTTAATCAATCAGCAGCCATTTTTTAGGCTGTGTATGAAGCCAGAGAAAAATGGAACCAGTTTTGCTGGCTTTGAGAACATTTATTTTTGTGTATTTTCACTATAAAATTGTCAGTTAGAAGGTATCAGGAAAGATCCATCTCATGCAAATACGAAGTCATACCCAATGAATAAGAGGCTGGCAATTCCAATGGGTCACAAGGTCATATTGCAGTTATCCATTTCATAACTGTAAAGAGGAAAAGTTCCTTTGCTATGTCTGTCATGCCTGCCAGATCAACCACACATGCTACTACTGTATAGTAAGAGGGAATCAAACAGCCTGTGTAGTTCATTGTTGATGTGTGTTTGAAGTGACTTACAGAAAAAGTGTCAGAACTATCACATTTCTCAAGTTCTGTGCAATACAACTGAACAGCTGGGTTATTTACTGGATTATTGCTGGATCTATTTGCAGTGATAGATCACATTCTATTTATCAGCTAATCCTCAGGGTAAAGTTTTTCTGTCATGGAGAGACTTTCAAAGCATCTCTAAACATCTTTGTGTATGTAAATGCTCAACTATACAGTGTGATCCCTAGGTCATACTTACAAAAACACTGTTCAACCTCTTGTCATAAATGTATTACAATTTTTTTAGATACTGAAAAAACCCAGCATGTGTTCTGACTCAAGCTAAGCAAAAATTAAACAACTATTTGTTAAGTGTGCCATCAATTTGACTTCAAAAATTATACATTACTAAAAAAGTTATGGTCTTTTCCTGAAGCAGCCCAAGAGAAAAACAGGAAATTATTTTGCCTTTAGACCTGAAAAGCAAAAATCTTGATCTCATATAACTAAGCTGCCAAAGGAAAGAGTAATCCCATTTCCTTCAACTTGCAGTTTCATATTATGAATTCTTAAGAGACAGGAAGACATGAAACTGAAGAGATCGTAAGATGTCCAGGAGATGCAATGTTTTCTAGAGAATTACATTCCCCACATTATGTCCAGCACTTTAGAAGTTGTGTATCATATATGAGAGCTCTGAAGCATTACTATTTTTGTATTCTACTTTTACATTAGCCTCTTATTCCCAAAACAACAGTAGCAATTTATCATAAACACAGAAAATCAAATATTAAAGGGCTGAACTTCTGACTCCACAGAAATCATTGTCAGCATTCCCACTCTCTTGACCCCACTTAAATATTTATTTTTTTTTTTTGCTGCATAGAAGACAGACAGGAGGTCTTTAACCCAAGAAACCTATAGCAAGCACAATCCAGACCACCTCAGAAAGACAAATTGCCTAAACTACTGGGTAAAAGCAAGTAAATAACTCTCCTTATAGACTTCAAACCTCAACTTAACTGCCCATTAAAAACAGAGGAGACTGGAGGGATGGCTAAGGTCAACAACCTAATGGCTTGCTGAAGAAACAAGGGTGAATGTCAGAAGTAGGAAAATAGCCCATCTCAGAAAGCTTTTTGTCAGTAAGCACAGGGAGCTGCTGACTCCATCAGGTCATGGGGAATGGAAATGTGAAGCAGTCTCCATCTATCAGGCTCTATTAGAAAGAAGCAACGTTTTAAATTCAGAGTGCCTCTGCCCCCATAAAGGGCAATTATTTTGACAAGGCAGCGGTTGGCCTCTCTGTGGAGCTGCATCACACAAACCAAAGCAGAGTTCAGGGCATTGTGAATTGTGATCTGTTAAAGGTGAAAACACACCCAGAACAAGCAGTTGCTGTTTAAGTATGATTGAGATTGATTTCAGGTAGCTGAGGCAGTGCTGGTGTAGGACTGGGCAGCATGGCCTCCACCAAGGTTGCTGTGTTGCAGCACTTTGCCTTAATAGGAGCAGAGAGCTGTCAAACGAGCCTCAGAGTACAGCTTCTCTCAGCATGGCTGTAAAGCTGTATCACTCTCACCCCAATGTGAAATCAGGACATTGCCACCATCATTTCCATCCTAGTAAACCAATATTCTGTCAAGGGACTGGCCGCAGTGAAAGCCAACGCTATGCCAACAGCTACTGCCGAATCCTATTCCTTTGGGACAAGCAAAGACTTATGGCACAGAAAGCAGCAGAGTTCTCCAAAGCCTCTTAGGGAGGCCTGGGGAGGGAAAGCAGAACTTTGCAGCTCTCCCTGATGCAGTGAGGAGGCTCCAGGACACAGGAATCAGATGAGATTGCAGTGCTGGAAGAGAAGCTTGAAGCAGTTTGCATTCAGAAAAAGAAATTTCTATTTGCAGTCTCCAGCTGCTAGAAGTGGAGAAGTGTCTATAATCCTGCCTTTGAACCCAGTCACTCTCCTTTTTATCACAAGTCCCTGCTTTAAAATGTAACAGAGACTACAAAACCTGGCGTTAAATACTTTGGGACTAGAGAAGAAATCTGAGAAGCCACAGTAAAATAGTTCATCCCACAAGAGATTTCACTCATTTCTTTTCAGAGATAAGCACACATGGGGCTGACAAGATAAATTTGCCCTTGATTTTGCCTTCCTGAGTAACCAGTGAGGAAAATTAAACCCAATTTCTTTCCTGAGCGTTATATTTATTTTGCTTATGGAAAATCATGTTTCTCGATTATACGTAGCACTTCTAATTAACCATTAGGGATGAGGCAAAAAAAAGCAAGTTTGGGGGCTTAAAGTGACTATGTATATAGAGCTATACATGATTTCCCATGTATAAACAGAAATTAAGGGTAACAGAGTCTATACTTTGGTCATATGTTTACCACAGAGCACTCCTGTACTTAAGTTATGTGATGCTAAGACTTCTAGAAACTCTCCTAGGATCAGACCTTTTTCTTGACCTGTTAAAGGGTGTAATCCTGTTAAAAATATGAGTTGAATAGAAGCTTTATACTTTTTGTAAAAAAAATACATTATCATTAGATATCATTTCATGTACATGCAGCCTCATATTGTTGTCTCAATTTCTTTCCAGAATAATTTTTCAAGTTCTCTTTCCCCAATGAAAGAAGTTAGAGTAATCAGCCCCAATACATTATTCAGGATTTTCTCCCAAAGCCTTGTCAATAAATATCAACAACTGTTTACAGAATATCCTAAATGTCCTTTTAAAATTTGCTTTTCATACTCCCTGTCTTTTTCAAAGAGGCTGATTTTCAGGCCATATTCTTTCAATATCGGCATGTATTTATAATTAATAAGAGGCTAGAGATATTTGCAGAATCGGGATCCTAGTTCACTTTATGTTCAATTAATCAAATGACTATACAATGAAATGAGATTAAAATAATTTTTTAAAAAAATTTCTAAATATGAGTCCTTCAGCAACATGAAACTGCTTTTCTGTTTAGCTCTGATCCAGTTTCAGAACTTCCCCAGTTGAGAGTCTTCTCCTAAGCTACAGGAGACACCTTACAGAAACTTTAGTACATTTCACTGGGCACTAATCTCAGTTGTCCATTCACCAAGAGTTATTTTTAAATGGAAGAGATTTCTGTGGGTTCAGATAAAAACTTCCAACTCTCTCCTTTATCAAGTTTCAGTCCTGCTAATAAACAAACCAAAAGTGCCACTGCCACAATGTTGTATACAGAATCAATATTTCACACAATCTTTTATTAGACTGAGTAAATCCAAGCTAGAGTCACATATGAACCCACCTATTTACTTGTTATCATAAACCTAACACTCATTAATGAAAAAACATAATGAAAAACCAAACGAGACAGCACAGGATGCAGAGATGCTTCACCCAATTCTGGCTATTTTGATCACCATTTATCAACTAAGGACACAACCAGGGTAACAATTTTGGGGTCAGATGGGGTATAGCAATCCCCATGTGCTGCTTCTCTGTAGAAGAATCTTTCCTCAAACAACTACTTCTGCTACTTTTTCAGGCACACAAGTCTGAAGCACACAACTTTTTTTTAAAAAAATATTTCTTAAATTAAGTGGTACTTATGTTGTAAAAAACAAAGTAAATTTGCTGACTTTATGTTAAGCTCCTTTTCCTTCCCAGTTTAAAGTGACCTTTGATGCAAACTAAAATGTGCAGGTGTCAAACTGTATCAGTATGATATACCAGAGATGCGTACAGCTGAGGGGTTTCGGCACTTTCTCCTTCCAATTTATTAAAGGTTGTGTCAGAATAAATTTATGTAAGCAAGGATCAGATTTTATACGCGGAACGTCATTTGCTTTGAATGAATAAGGGCAGTTTAGGAAAATAGCTGATTAACTAAGCTAACATTTTTGAGATGAGTAGTTTGTCCTCACTCCTATCACCACTTGTTTTAACCCTGCAAGTAAGCATAGCATACATTACCGGACAGCAAAGAGAGTTGTGCTAAGGCTGTAGCCTCGATTCAGCAAAGCAGCTAACAATGTTCTTGGGTCTATCGCTTTTCAACACAGCAATATGCGCTAAGGCCTGTTACTTTAATAGAACTTTATGAAGTGCTTAGTTATGCAATTTTTTCTAAAGGGAAGACAATTCAGCAGACTCTCCAAGACTGTGACCATTTATGAGGTTATAAAAAGGAGCTAGCAAACAAGCTTCCTCCACAGAAGATGAGGACAAAGCTAGCCCCTGATCCCAAAGTCTAAATTACAAACTCTTGGAATATCCTGGGGACTGTCCATCAGCAATGTAACTGATCCTCACCAGCAGAGAGATTTAAACTGACATGGGAGCTCTCCAAGCTGTCAGAAAGGACACAGAAGGTGTCGAGTTCTCCTCCCACAAAAAAGCTCTTTCCTCCTCATTCAACAGGCTTGTGGAAGCTGCCTTCTCCACAAGGGGTGATTGCAATTCCTGCTTGTATCTTATTATCAGCCAGATTGCGGTAAGTGTGCCACAGTTACATACATAATCCTACTTTGAAAACCAGTGCTTGATGATACTATTGTACAGGCTTTGCCAAGATCTACTAGGATGCAATAGTAATGACATGCATCTGTGTTAATTGCCATTAGCACAGAAATTTAAAAAATCCTGCTGGAGTATTTAAAGCTCACATCACTCAGAAAGAGATCTGTCTGCTCTCCTATTGACTGTGAAACAGGTTACAATTTCTGTTAGACTCCCTCCATTTGACAAGGAGTCAAACATACTTCTCTGCACTTTCTATTTAGTCCTGTGCATCAGACTTCAGGGGTGACAGAGGCACTGGCAATACCCTTCCTCTCCCACCTGCTTTGCTGGGCACCTCTGGCAGCCATGTATGATCTCTGCGCATTGGAACATGTAAAGACACAGATCTGTAGAAGGCATATCCATGGGGGTACCACCCGTTACTTCAGTAATAGACAGAGCAGAGTCCCCCTCAAAGGCATGGAGCTGTTACACAGTAGGCTTGCTTTGTTTTTCCAGATAAAACACAGCAGAAGGACATTGCAATTTGACAAGACTAAATCCAGATTTTGGGTCTTGCTTTTGGATTAGCAAAATTAGGGCAGTTGATGCAGAGTGCCAAACCCATGCAATCTTATTTCAGTTTTCAATAATTGGAACAGCTTTGTGGGCTTTACATTGGATCATATGCCCTTAGTACTCTGTAGGCTACCTAAACAAAGCTGAAGTAAGCTCTATTATGTGCCTGGTCCCATTTGATCATTCTTGATCCTTATCAGGTTTGTACCCCCAAAAGATCTAGTAGTACACAGGTCATCTTTTAAAACCATATCAAAAATCCCTTCTGGAATTCAGATGCAGATCTGTCAGGCAAACAGGGGTAAATGCTAAAGGACCATTAGGTTTCCCATCTCTTGTCATTATGGGCTACAGGGATGATTATCTTCTTGTTCTGGATCTCTGTGAGGTTTTTGGGAAACACTGCTAAGATTTTTTTTTTCTTAACACCTTGCATTGCAAAGCTTAAAAGAAAGGTTTCTAGACAGCTAAGGCACAGATACCACCAAAACATACCAGAAGCATGTTAAAGATTTGCGTGCTGGGAAATGGACCACACACCCCTGAGACCATATAATACGATAAAGCCAGGTACCTGTGATAGTATCTTTGCTAGGCAACCAGTTATTGGCATTCCTCAAGTGTACTGAGCCTAGGCTTAAATCCAAATTGGCTAAGTTCTTATAAGGATGTAGTTGCTCAGTTTTCCCCAGAGTAGCCTAGCTCGTATTAGAAACTAACAACAAGGATTTAGAAAGAAGTACATTTACATATTTTTTTGCATTATAAAAAGATGTTACTAACACAAGGTTGGTGTCTGCGGAAAATCCCTTGTGTGCACAAACAAATATCATTTGAGAGATTTTCAGTCATATGCAGTATGTGTCTATTGATTCCTGTTAATTTGAGGGAGCTGTTGGTGAACTGAACAGCCACTTTCCTCTTCTCTCACAAATGTCTGCAAAGATGTGAAAGGAAAAATACTCTCAATTTTTTCGTGTATGCCCACAAGATAAAAGCAGATGAAAGACTCAGCAACTCAAATCCCTGCTCTTTGAGCATGCAGAACACAAGCTAAACTGTATGTACGCGCAAACTGAAGGGCCTCTTCCCTATTATTCCACATTTTTACAGTTCATTGGTGCATAAAGTAGCATCCAAACAGCCTGAAACAATTCCATCACTGCTGTAGTTACAGGATTCCGGCAATACATCACTAAAAATGCCTTTTATAACTGCTTTCGTACTTTTCCACATTATATAGCCTATGCCACCCTGCTTCTTACCATACATGTGTATATATATACACACACACAGATACGTACACACCCACTGCCCCCCCATACCCCCCAAGTGGCCATTGCTACAGCAGTTCAATAAACAGATTTATTTTAATGGGATTTATTTTAACGGCAAATGGGATCCAACAAACAGTTGTACTGTGGGCCACGCTATTGTGTTACCTAAAAAGAGAATTTTTAGCAAGACTTAGAAGCAAATGCTGGACAGGTGTGAGTCACTACTACCCTGAGTTCAGTTGAGTAATACTAGTTTAAACAACTACAAGATCTGTCCCATAAAGCAATGGTAAGTTCACTCACTGAAGTTACCTACCTACACATGAACACTCACTTCATACTTTAAGATATTTATCTCTCCAGATCAGGTCCATTTGGTATATTAGTCACAAGTTTCCCCAGCCGTGCTTCAAGCATAGCACAATATAGCTTATAGCATGAATCACTATGCTGAATAATCTAGAAGTATATTTCAAGTATAACATTTACCATACTCTTTTTTTACTGATCTTCCTTTGATGGATCATAATATGATCTCTTTAAAAGTACTTTAATAATAGCTGCACTTCAAAGGATTTTTTCTTTTTATCTTCTCTAAAACTTATTACATCAATTGTCATCTGTCATAATTCAGCATGGTTATTAGCACACTGATATTTAGATATTTCTTCCTTATGAATTTACCTGTTAAGTGCTACCTGTTGCATTCACCCCTCTAACGAGAAATATTTATTTCCTATGACAGCAGCCTCTTGCATACTTTCTGCTTTCTAATGTTATAGCCTTATTCTTCACTTTTATTACTAAATCCTATGGACACCAGTGATTTCGTATGGCCTATATTTGAAATAGCAAGTGCAGGACTCAACAGCATTGGCAGGAGCACAGATTATAAACCTTACTAAAATAGATGTCGTTCTGCAGCCTCTGGTTCTGGTGATGCCATGTTGTTACATGTAATTCATGGCCAGGAGTCAGGAGATATGGGTTCCCTTTACAGTTCTGCCTCTGAAGTATCGACTGATTTCTGAGAAGCTACTTGATTTTCCTCCATTAGGAAGCAGTCCTATTTCACTTAAGTATCAGAGCCAGAAAAGACACTCCCCTGCACTATGATAGAGGGTGTACTCTGTGCTTGGTTTACCTGTTTCATAAGAATAGGATTTCTACCTTCCTGAACATTAAAACACTAATAGATTAATTGTTACCAATTATTATTTTGCAACACCTGTGGGGGGAGACCCAAAGCAGCAGCAGTTGGTGAGTCTGGCTGTGAGAAAGCCACTTGTCCTCAGCTAGGGCTTTTCTGCCTATTCCACATTCCCCAAATCAGCACCACAATCTAGAAGACAGACGACAGGACAGAGGGGATGGGATGCATTTTGCTGTCCTTCAGCAGCCAGAAACTACTCCTCAGGAAGCCAGTTAAGGCTGCAAAACTCCTTTCTTCTTTTATATACTGTAGGCTGAGGAAATTAAAACCTTTTTTTTCTTGGAAGAGAAATCTACTCACATTTAAGTAGTTATGTCAGGTCAAACACAAAGCAAAAGAACATTTAGTTCTTCGCTTTCAACTCCTCTCCTCCCCAGCCCAAACCTACTGTTTTCACATCCTCTCATTATATTAAGGTAGCAATGTTGTTATTCTGCCTGATCTGAAGCAGAAAAGTGATGCAATGCTGGCCACACAAGTATATCCCATATGAAGTACAAAAGATTTAAAGTTTGATAAAAGCATCAAAGAATATTTAGTTTTTCCATTTAACTTCCACTTTTTCCTCTCATTAGCAAGCACAGTTAACTCATCCTTCTGCTGACAGTGACGAGTATTGTTTTTATTCAATGATGGTATGCTTTCTGCCAGCCTACACTCTTGTTGGAAGGCTATTAATATGGAGTTTGGCCAAAAACCAGAGAGGATGAAGAGTGTTTTTTTTCTACATGCCTTAAGTAGTTCTGCTGGAGAGGATTACTTACTTTTATAAAGTTGAGAATTAGAGGTTAAGTCTGGAAAATAGCCTTAAACTGGAAAATTAGCATCTCCAAAACTCAAACCAAAACTCACAGGTTAAATAAAATAGTTGCAAATAAAGTCAAAGCTCATACTACACAAGTGAAACCTTTCTAGCAAACAGCCGAGTACATCTGCAAACTAATGACCTATAAACAAACATCAAAGCAATTTAATTTTTTTTAATAATCTAATTTCTTTATGCATTGGTTATGAACACTGACACCCTTGTTTAAAGCCACGTTTGCCTTGTTACTTGTGGCATCATTTCAACTGTTCTACAGTTTGGGGAGGTAAGCTAGTCTGAGCTGTGCACTGCACACCAGTTACAACTGCTTTAAGTAAAGCAACTGCAGTTCATTTTCGAAATTAAACTTTATGAAGGGAGAAAGGTGAGGAGTTGTAGTTTGCATATACTAAACTCATGATTTAATTTTATTATACAGTCTCCTGTAACACTCAGCTTTCAGTGGTACCTGGGCATTTCTGGTTTGGCAATTTTATTGGTTTTTTTTCTTTGGGTTTTTTTGTTTGCTTTTTGATTTTGGGGTTTATTTGGGTTTGGGTTTTTTTTTTCCACTTGCCTTAACTTGTGAGTGGTTGCCCCCCACTTTTACTTACATAGAAGTCTCTTGTCAATCCACAAAGAGAACTGCTTTCCCACAAGTTCCACTACTATTTATTTGTAAAATAAAGTATATAAAGACAAGACTTGGGGCACTATTTCATACTTCTTATACTTAGCAGAAGTATGGATACACTGGGCTCTTTACTACTCAAAATTACATATTCATGCAGTTGGCTTATTTCATTTTCTGTTAAAACTGCTTCATAGAACAATTGATCTAAGCTGCTTAAAAAAACCCACCCCTACCTCACCCCTCAAAAAAACCCAACAAAAACCCCAACTCTTTCTTGCTTGGAAATGAAGTTGGTTTTTTTCCATTAATGTACTGAATACACCTATTCGTGCTGACCTAGCCACATGTCAGCATTTCTTAGTGCATGGAGTAGATGATCCCTTTAAGTCACAACCATTTTATTACTAAAATAGAAAAAACAGTTCCCAGCACACTATCTAAATCCTGTAATTCCTGCAACTCCACACACTTACATTGTACAGCTACTAATAAGGAATGACTCCACTTGTTTTCCAGGTATGCTGCTTCTATCATTCTGTTATCTTCAATCACAGATTCTCTCAATAAGGAAACCTCTAAGTGGAAGAGGAAATAGGGGGGAAATGACAAGAGAATAGGGAGAATTATTATACTGAATTACATCAAGAATTGAAAAGGAATGCTTCATTTTGCTGGGATACCACTCCCACAGCCCCTGGAGAAATACTGCTCTGACTCAACTACTTCATACAGTGATTAGGTAGGAATAGGTTTTTCAATGAGAACAAAGAACAATGCACCTGGTGAAATCTGTTCCCTCTCCGTGGACTCAAAAGGCCACAGCGCTCTCTGGCTTGCAGAGATCTTTCTGCTCATATCAGCCACAGGGCAGAAAATAGTTATAGGCCCAGGATTTTAACTCTGTTTGCTCCTCCCTCATTTTGGGACCTGTTTAGGTCCCAAATGAGCTTATCAGAACTGTCTGAAGCCTGGCAGTCTGATTATTGTGGTTCAGTGTAGGATCACAGGACTGTTTATCTTGGGTCAGAGCAAATGTTTCTCTAGCACAGGAAATGAAGACAGCAAATGCTACAGGGCAACCCCAGACTGCGCCTCCAACATTCATACTCGGCTTTCTAGAGTCAAAGCAAACCATATCACTGGGACAGCTCACAGGTATCCCACATAGGGAGGTTTCCTATAGGAACGCTGTACTGAATACATGGCTCTGTCCAGCAAACTGTACTTCACTACCCACCTTGTGGATATGGAGTGTGCAATGATATATCTTCACAAAAACCTCCACGCCAGGGACACCATAAGCACCAGGTACCAGCCACTCAACGCACAGCCTCTGAAGCTCAACTGATTGTTGAACATGCCGTGTTTTAGACAGACTATTTTTCCCCTCAGATGAGCAGCTACTATCTAGACTATGTATATAAAGGCTTAGACCTAACAATCAGGTAAAGATTAGATATAATGAATTAAGAAGCAATGCCTCTAGAAAGTATTCTGTACATTCTACCTTTGATTTCTGCAGTAGTTAAGGTTATTTTTAGGACAAGGCTTTACAAATTGTCGAGTTCCTGGTTATCTATGAGCAAAAATGCTGGCAAAATTGCATTTGTTCTTTTAGCATGAAAAGAAAGGATTAGTAACTGCCAAGGCTATCTCTCCATTTATAAAGGCTTTGCTTTCCCCCCTTTTCTAATCTATTAATTTGTTTTCACGCTATTCCCTGTCTGTTTAGTATAACCAGTAAGTGGATTTACCCTTTCTCTCAGCCATTCATAGACAAGTTTCTTTAGGGGGAAAAAAGTGAAAGGTGGTTATTGCTGTTGTTATCACATGGTAACCCACTCATTACACATCTGAGACTGCCCTCCCAAAAATTAAGACAAGTCTCAGCACATTCAAGTGTGCAGTTAAACCTACCGTTTGATCCTTTTTGCAAGCAGAGATACTCTAAGCTTCATTTTACACCTTGCTTAAGCCAAGTATTATGGCACCTTCACTAAGCACACAGGATGTCTAATTAGGTTTACTTCCAATGTTGTATCAGGGATGAATGGGAAGCAAATCACTGCTTGGTGTGCTTAATCACATCACTGGCAACCTGCATCCTGCTTTGGTCCACAGATTTAAACATACAGCTCTAGGGCACACTGCTAGGCCTGTCTTTCACTAATCCTCTAGGAAGTGAAGGATGAATGATGCTAGATAGCGTCTGGGAAACACTGGGAGCAATTAATGACCCAGAAGCCAAACACACATGTATCTGATCATGTGTGCATGTTATTTAGTATTAAATCTTGGTCATTTTTATCCAAAGCATATCCTCCTTGATTAAGGCATGGTTTTATCCCTCAGCTGAATTAATTATACCTCAATCTTAATAAAGCCAGACATTTTCAATGTGGTCACATAAGACCAAGCTTATCCCTGGGCTGTTCAGTTCCTCTTTGTTCCAGATGGACTGGAAGTATTGTGTGCCTCTTATTATGCTCCTTCCCCCTGTGAAGCAGGGCAAGTCCTCTAGTCCAGGTACAAATGCAGAAACACAAACATTCCTAATTCACATTTCCTCTTCTGCTTTCTCCCATAGGGTGAAGGCTGTTCACAACCAATGATGTTTTGGGCACTTTGTTTCAAAGCCCACACTAATCACAAGTTTCCGCTCTGTATTCAGACCTCCCCACAGTGGTGAAGTGAAAACACAACCTAGACTTCCCATCGTATCTGCTCCTCCTTTTATAGTTTGCATCATATCTGTGAAACGTCAGGGAAGGGCTTTAGAAAGCAAGGGGAGACTTAAGCATGCTTTTGAAGCTGAGCTCATGCAGCCCTGGCAGTAATTGCATTCCCCCTTCTTTCTGAAGTCAGAGGGTTTGAAGGGATCTCAGCCCAACTCAGATAAATGTCAATGAAACACCACAAGCATCTAATTCAAAACAAACTGAAATGGATGGTGCCCCAGGAAACCACAGGGTTAATTGCTCTAGATGTTAATGTACTTAGAATCAGGGAGCCAAATCATGTTCCTACAGTCAGTCTAGGTGACAAAGCAGGGATCAGAGCAGTCCAAACTCCCCATTATGCTTTGTTTTCAAAGAGGTAACAATTCTCTAACATCGCTGGCCAGAAGCCACATCATGTATGATCGTATCACTTTCCACTCCATTAAATAATTCTCATGTGTGCTAGCTTTGGCTGGGGTAGAGTTATTTTTCTTCACAGTAGCTAATACAGGGCTATGTTTTGGATTCATGCTGGAAACAATGTTGATAACACAGGGGTGTTTAGATGTTGTTGAGCAGTGCTTACATTAAGTCAAGGACTTTTCAGCTTCCCATGCTCTGCCAGAGGATTGTTGTTGTTATTACTATTATTATTATTTACTACTATTACTACTACTACTACTGTTTTATTTTATTTAAGTTACTAAACTGTTTTTATCTCAACCCATGAGTTTTCTTACTTTTGCCCTTCCAATTCTCTCCCCATGCCACCAGGAGGGGAGGGTGAATGAGCAGCTGTGTGATGCTCAGTTGCTGGCTGGGTTAAACCATGGCATCATATTATGTGAAACGCAAAGTAATACATCATTTTTTTAAATAAAAATCAATTGCTCATCCAGAACACCAGTGTTTTGAGCAAATACTTAGTCAGGTTCTTTGCAGAAAAAGCTGCAACCCAGTGCAGTTTCACATCACAATTTACTCCAGTCCACTCCAAGTTTTTGAACAAGAACCTAGAAAGCCCTTTTAAAGACAGAATGACTTGAAACATCCCAACAAGTGGCTTAAGTGTACTTCATTCTATTGAAATCAGTTCTCCAAAACAATACATTTTGTAGAAATGAAAAGATCATCTCAGTATAATTACTAAAATGTGAGCTTTACGTACCAGTGCAGAATCTTAGACATTATATATTAAATACAAATATTTTATTCAATTCACAACAGCAACACAACTCAATAAAAAAATGCAGTGATAGTCTCAATTCCCTCTTGTCAGCTCCATCTCATTCTGGTGAGATGCCATTAGTTCCCAGATAGTATTACTGTATAGAAGCAATAGTCACTAGAATTGCTGTAGTAACAATGACAAACAATCAGGCCCAATAAACCTGACATTTCAGTTTGTTTTTAAGTATCCCAGTGTAGAGAACCATTACTGAATGTAGTTTGTCTCGACATTGGCATTATACCACCGCTTCCCACCACTCAGAAGATCCCACCCTCATGGTCTGCAGACAAACACCACCATGTGCCTGTGCAAGGCCCAAGGTGTGAAAAAGGTAGAAGGCATCCTAAGGAGACAGCATGTATGGCACAAACTGCATGTATGCCAGTGCCATCTGCACATGAGCAAGGGACCCCAACCCCTGTAAAGGAATGTGTGCGCTCCAGAAAGGGGGCTCTTTGTCTTCATCCCTCCCCTTCGGACCTCTTGGAACCCGCCTCATTGAAGCCAGCATTGCGTGGAATGAACCTGGAGTAGCAGACAGGGGCACCGGAGCGTCAACTATGCCAGACTGCACTGGAACATCGCTGGACCCAGGACAGTGGTAGCTAGTCCTCTCATTCTATCTCTCTCGTTCACCCTGTCCTCCCTGATGTAAACCCGCTCCCTTTCTAGCTCTCCTTTTCTCTCATTCCCCCTTTTCCCCCCCTTCTTTTTTCCTCAGTTCTTCCCCTTTGCCTTTCCCCATTCACCTCCTCTGTAACCTCCTCACATGGTTCCCTCCTTCCACTGCATCGAAAATAAAGTTGAAAGGTTGTATGACATTTGACCAGATTTAGTGTCTTAACCTTGTCCTTGGGATCATATCGAAACCTCCCCAACATTGGATTGGGACACCCAGGTAACAAGCTAAGGCCAAAATAATTAGCTTCAACTAAGTTTACCTAAGCATAAAGTTCTTTGAATTTCAGTAGTACACGAGATCTACATCTTCATCTTTTGCTCAATGAATTGCATGTCCCTAGTTAGTACTTGTTAAGCTAACAGATGCTTCAATAAGTTGTCCTCTGAATAAGGATTATAGAAGTGGCTGTTCCAATTTTTCCCATGTTTCCTAAATGCAAAATGTCACATAAGTGTGTGGCCTAAGCAGTCAGCCTGAAGGGGCAATTCTAACATAATTTCTTTCCTTCTCTTTCTGCTGAAAGTTAAAGCTATAATAAAAAGTATTACTGTAATACAATGAATTGTATTTTAAGTCTCTATTCTTAGATATGTTTTCCTGAGCAGCTATGTCTATGGCCTCTTCTGTGTATCATAACTCAATATCCCTGTTATGTAGATAACTCAGATTTATGCCTCTATCCTATGAGACTTTTCACAAATGCAGGCTTAGTGTTGTCAGGCAGCTTGATGGATGTTAAATCTTGAAATTTACTCAAAGACATCCTGGTAACAGCATGGCAAAGCTGGTTCCAAATATAAAAGTATCACTGTTGTAGTAATCCATTCATTTCTTCCCCACCCTCATCACCTTCTGTAATAGCAGTCATATTGCTAGAGAAGTGCAATGTATTAGACATCACTAACATTACCCAATGCACATGCATCACCACATTGAGACAGTCAGATAATTGAGTCCCACCCAAATGGAAGCTGTGTTTTTTCCTTAGGCCTCATGCATGCTGTGATCACTGAACATAGTAAAAGTGAAGCCACAGAAGAATTAGCAACAAATTAAGAATAGAGTCTTTTTGTTTCATTCTCATTTTAAAAGGACTTAAACAACACTGGATATGGACTTAAACAATCCTGGATACATACGTAAATAGTTTGCTCAATAGCATCTCATTGTTATTCTGACTTGAAGAAGCCTCTGTACAGCAATCAAGGAAAGAAGAAATAGCAGCCAGTGGCATAAAGGCAGGCAAAGTGGCCCCATACAGTAAATAAAGCAGGAAGCAAAAATGTAGTTTCGTGTTGAAAATCTGTAATGAATGGAAGCAGTGGGCAATGCTGAGGAACAGGTGTGCTGCCAGAAGCAAAAAGATCCATTTAATTGGTCTTCTGCTTCTCCAAGAGACTTTATTCAGCCTTGAATCTGCTAAGCCAAGTCTTCAGTAGTAAAAGGGACAAACTCCTAGACTGGCTGCCTTCTATTCTGTTTAGACACAGCTTAAATACAAAGTCTTTTAAAAAATTTCAGATGCTATTTGAAAACCCAAAACCTCACAGTCATATGAGCAAGCATGGTCAAATACAGACATTAACTACCAGCTGAATACGAGGTAGCTCTCTTGTTCAGCCTGAAGAAGAGAAGACTGAGAGGGGATCTCATCAACACATACAAATATCTTAAGGGCGGAAGTCAAGAGGACGGAAGCAGTCTGTTTGCAGTGGTGTCCAGCGACAGGACTAGGGGCAATGGGTGCAAACTGAAACACGAGAGGTTTCAGTTGAATATGAGGAAGAACTTCTTCACTCTGAGGGTGGCAGAGCACTGGAACAGGCTGCCCAGGGAGGTTGTGGAGTCTCCTTCCCTGGAGATATTCAAGGCCCGCCTGGATGAAGTCCTGTGTAGCATGCTCTAGGTGAGCCTGCTTTAGCAGGGGGGTTGGACTAGATGATCTCCTGAGGTCCCTTCCAACCCTTACAATTCTGTGATTCTGTGATTCTGTGTAGCCACTAGCACAAAAAGACTGAGTATTTGAGCTTTTGATGGAACATGCAGTTTCTGGGCAGATTGTTGCTTGGGCTGAACCAGCTTTTTATTATTATTTTTTCTTTATTTGTCTGGAATACTTGTTTCCCTTACAAAATTTTCCAGTCATTTCAGTGTGGCTCATATCTGGAAGTTAGACACAGCTATCTCCCAGCCAGAGGCATCAGAAGAAATCATGCAGTGCTGTGAGACTGAGGACTAGCAAGTACCAGAGGATGTGTGGTTTTGGGGGTAAATCATTAGAACTTCTGGGTAATCCCTTAGTTGTTCTATTGTAAATCAGTTATCTGAACTTAAGTAAAAGGTCAGAAACCTTACTATAACCACCCATAATGCCATGGTAGATGGCATTACTGCTGCCTGGATACCACAGTGGGCACTCTATGCCAGAGGTCCACAGCTTAAAATCAGTTCCCTTTGTAATAAAGTGTTAGACTTGCAAAGAAAAGCTCAACTGATGAGCAGTTTTCTTGAACCTGAAATGCAAGCTATTATTTCCCATTATTCCCTACTGTCCTTTAGGTCTGATGAATTATGTATCCATTTATCCATTGTTGGTTTAGCAGAAACATCAATAAGAGATGAACTATGGGGAGAGACAGTCAATATTAGACAGTCATATCCAGCAAGTCTCACCTCTGCAGGGCTTCTTTTGGAAAGCTGTTCAAAATAAGTTCTGAAAGAATAACTGTGAC
The DNA here is from genome assembly GCF_000687185.1 of Egretta garzetta. Lineage (NCBI taxonomy): Eukaryota > Metazoa > Chordata > Aves > Pelecaniformes > Ardeidae > Egretta > Egretta garzetta. The sequence continues at coordinate 143,022 of NW_009259114.1, read as the reverse complement.
AGGAGGAAGTTACAACTTCAAAATAGCACAAGTAGCTCTAAGCAGCATTGAAAAAGTAGGGTACAAGGTGCAGTGTCTAACAGGAATTCAGACCACATAGAAATCCATGATGAGTGATTCGTGCACTGCAGAATTGATAAATGACACAACAGAGCCATTTTAGTAATGGAATGAAGACATATTCCTAGCTGAAAGGAGTGGGACAAGATTGTGTCTCTAACAGAACAAGATTTTATATAATTCTATAGGGGTGAGGCCCACTTGAGTTGTGTGAACACAGAGCATTTCCCTGTCCCTTAGGCCAGCAAGTTAAACAGCATTACATTTATTCAAGAATCTGTTAGATTTCCCAGTCCCTGCCCTTGCATCTTCTAAACCTGAAGAGAGAAGAAGTAAAAGCAGAATTACAGAAAGCTTTAAACCAAAACCTGATCCTGGCTCAGGGTGATCTGCCTCACTTCAGCCTCGTGGGATATTTTGCCAAGTATAGTACATTTATATGATGACCAGAAATTTATGATAATCTCATTCAGTTTAAGAGATCAGTGCACCCTCACCTTACCTTCTGACCCAGACCAGTCATGCTTTAATGTCAGTTCTAGAGTCAGAGATTGCTCTAGGCTCATGCCACGCCTCTCCCCAGGGCAGTCAACCCTACTCTGGGACAAGTCACTGATAGTACCTATTGGTGCCGGCTAAGTACTGGAGAAGGAACCAACCCACTGATCTTTGTTAGGTGGATACTTTGGGTTATCTGTATGGTGAGCAGGTCTTGCACAGCACACTGCCTTGTTCCTGTATAATGCAAGTCGTTTAACTCTCTTTCAGAAAAATGGGACCTCAGACTGGCTCAGAAAACTAAAAAAAAAAAATCAATTAGAGCCTCTCTTATCAAAGTCAATTAGAGCCAGCAGAGAGTCTTGGCACTGACCCCTCTTTCAGCTAGAATAGCAGCAGTGCCCCCTCCCATTCCCCTCCACCCAATTTGATGACAGATATGTGGCAGGGACCTCCCTGTGCTGGGAGGCAGATACTGCACCAGCTGCACTCAATTCCTGTTTTGTCCACAGCCAGCAGATCTAGTATTGTGAAATTCTGACTTCACAGAACTTTAGGGCTCTAAATAGGAGCAGAAAAAGTCCTGAACAGTAACAGACCTGCTTATCCCTCAAAAATAATTATTCAAGACACAAATAAACAGGTTTAGAACCACCAGACTATTAAGCTTTATCCTATAACTTGAACAAGTGGAATACAGCAGTTTAACCTCATCTACCATCTGAAGCTGCTCATTGATTTTTGTTCATCTTGACAGTAAATTTCTCTCCCAGGTGCTGTACCTCAGTGTCCAGGAAGACATTTTTCACATCACTGAAGTCTGTTAAATACACCATCAGATAGGTAATTCAGAGAAGGAGGAAACTGTGTATATATATGTGCAAGGTGTTGTCCTGGTTTTGATGGGGATAGAGTTAATTATCTTCCCAGTAGCTGGCATAGTGCTGTGGTTTGGATTTAGCATGAGAAGAATGTTGATAACTCACTGATGGTTTAGTTGTTGCTGAGCAGTGCTTAGACCAGGCAAGGACTTTTCAGCTTCTCATGCTCTGCCAGGGGCATGAGAATCTGGGAGAGGACACAGCCAGGACAGCTGACCCCAACTGGCCTGAGGGCTATTCCATACCATATGATGTCATGCTCAGTATAGAAATTGGGGAGAGTTGGCAAGGGGGAGTGATCACTGCTTGTGACAGGCTGGGCATCAGTGAGCAGGTGGTGAGCAACTGCACTGTGCATCACTTGTTTTCTATGTTCTTTTATCATTATTATTATTATTCTCTTCCTCTGCTGCTCCATTAAACTGTCTTTATCTCAACCCATGGGTGTTATTCAATTCTCTCCCCCATCCCACTGGGGAGGGGGGAGCGAGCGAGAGGCTGGGGGATGTTCAGCTACCTGCAGGGTTAAACAACAACAGATGTTAAAGTCAACTTTCTTCAAGGTCCTGGACTTTCCAGTAAGTCAAAACTGTATTTTGCATTGCCCACAATATTTTCACCGTATATTGGATCTTTGCTTTGCAAGCAGTGCTTCCACAGGAAACTTTCCATTACTTAAATTATTAGTGTTGCTTTACTCTAGAGCAAAAGCAATGCAGATAAGCTATTAATCATCAAGAAAGGACAAGGGGCAATGTTGGCAATACATTAATCCTATCACCATCTGGGATGAAATTAATCCAGAATTTTCAAGAGAACTGATAATACTTTGTACTTCATTTTGCTGCTACATTGTATCAATACATTGTTTGCATGAGGTGGCACCTATAATTAATGGCCCTGCATCTTCCTGTGCATGCTATCTTTTGTATACAATATCAGTGTCTAGACCTGCATTAGCCACTTAGTGCCCAAGTCCTGCATTAGCCACTGTGAAATGGGAGGTAAAGCTAGAAAAAATTATTTTTAATCCAAGGAAAGGATATTGATCGCCATGCCAATATCTGAAAATAGTGGTTTACTGCCATAGAATCATAGAATTGCTTTGGTTAGATCTGGCCACAGTTTTGCTGCATATGACATGGCACTGATTTATGTCTAGGGAAATAAGTGATTAATGGAATTAAGAAAAGCCTGCCAGGCATTCATTATTTGGAGCATACCCACAGTAGAGCAAAGTTGCTTCTTATTATTTTGGGAATCATAACTGGAACATGGAAAATTTGGTTCCTGCTTGCAGAGCAGCACAGGGAAGACCCTTCAGTCTTACAGGCTCTGCCCCGTGCATGAATAGTAAGAGAAGTAATTCCCAACTTCACAGCAGTATTGTGAGGATAAGTATTTTAAAGTGGGATTGTGCTCCAATGCTAAAGCTCATACAACAATACTGGTAGTTGAGGAGGCAATAGGGTGTAAGGTTATTTATGTAATGAGCCACGGTCAAAAGTACACTTGCAGGTCAATTCCCTTTACACTGGGCTTTCTTCCTTCCCACTGCCCTGCCCAGTCAATCCCCCCAGTCATGAATATGCCAGCTGGTCTAGTGTGAAACTGCTAACAGCATGTACTGCTTTGGAAACATGATGGGAGTTCACAAAACAGGAATACTGGATATCATGCAGAAACAGCAGTTCATTGCCAGTCCATTTGTTTTACTACAGAGTTTGCAGATGTGATACTTAATGCCAGTTTTAACAATACTTTTTTTTTTAAATTATGAAACACATCTTTAGGGGAACAAAACAGGATAATCACTACTGGAGGAAGGACTTCTGGAGAAATAAGAATTTAGTATACTGACATTTCATGAATGCATATAAGGAAGCATGCATTGCCTTTCACTCTTCCTGCATAGCCTTTAGCACAAAGCCAGCCCACACCTTAGCAAAATAGCAAGTCAGCCAGAAAACACTAGTATTTTTGCAGAAAGCAAGAGGAGGAGAAGGACTACTAGAGAGACAAGCCATAGTAACCAAAGCCACATTATCACTGACAGTACATTGGACTCCAAGACAAGGTAAATTTTTTATGGTACATAGAAGTACAAGAGAAGTCCATGTGGTGCTACTAGTGATGAGATTGTACCATATTAGCTCTTCAGACTTTCAGAGGCCTCTTTTTGCTCCTACTATACATGCAACACTAACTGATGGTGTCTACACAAGTTTCCTCCTAGTCAGTATTGTAAGTCTATGACTAAGCTTGCACACATTTCCCAGCATTAAACTCAAGTCCTATTTTGCCGCCAGTTGCATCTGTAGGTATTCATAACAAAGTAAAGCAGAACAGAACTCAGCATGACAACTAGAGAGCAATGCAATCAATAAAGGTTATAAATTTGTATATGCTTACTGTAAGCAGTCATGCATTACTACATGCCACAACCAAAACAAATACTATTTCTTGACACTATCTAGAAAAACCCACTATGTCTGTGGCAATACATTTAATTCTCTTACTTCACTGGGTCCTGAATGCAGAAGAGTTGCAAAAACTATTTTACTTGAGAGAAGCCATGACAAGATCTATAAAAAAAGAAAATAAACCTGAAGTTCTACTAGATAGAGCATCACAGCTTTTACAGCTGCAACAATGAACCTAATGATTGCTCTACAGTAAAGCTGGTAGTATACACTCACTGAAGGGCAGCATGCATTTTCAGTTCAAAGCACCATGCTCTTTCAAGGCATATTTTTTGCAGGAAAGAAAGGTTGTTCTTCCTTATTTCAAATGCTGAACTACATATTTCTTTAAATCAGTGCTCAAAGGTCCTTGGCACTTCTAAAGAAGTGTTACCTCATGACAGAGTGTCAAAAAAGGTATCAATTCTCCTTACACAAATGGATGGAGAAATGTGAGCTCTATTAAGAAAACACCTCTGGTACTGTGTCAGTTCCTCAGCAGAGGAAAATACCTCCAAAATATATCACCTTCCTCTTACACAAAGAGAAGTCAGTCCAGTGCAGCTAAAATGTGAATTTGACCCAGTTTACACAAGATTATGGGAGATGACTCCATGTCCTGGTTTCAGCTGGGATAGAGTTAATTTTCTTCATAGTAGCTAGCATAGTGCTGCATTTTGAATTTAGTAGAATTTAGTACCAGAAGAATGTTGATAACACACTCATGTTTTCAGTTGTTGCCAAGTAGTGCTCAGACTACTCAAGGACTTTTTGAGCTTCTCCTGCTTGGCCAGGTGCATAACAAGCTGGGAGTACAGCACAGCTAGGACAGCTAACCCAAACTGACCAAAGAGCTATTCCATACCATATAACATCATGTTCAGGGGGTGTTAGTTGGTTGGTCACGGGGAGAGTGCTCGCGGCTCAGGACGGGCTGGGCATCGGTCAGCGGGTGGTAAGCAATTGCATTGTGCATCATTCGTTTTGTTTTTTCTGTTATCATTCTCATTATTACTATTATTATTTTCTCTCCCCCCCCCGCGGGGGGGGGGAGGGAGTGAGCGAGCTGCTGCATGGTGCTTAGTTGCCAGCCAGGCTAAACCATGACACTCCAAGAATGCAGGTTGAATTCTTTCAACAACCCAGATCACAATGATTAAGGGGAAACATATGTATTAGTATGCTGAATTCTAGATTAAAGCTTAATATCTTAATAAACCTCGAGAGAAGCTATAAAGCTGCCCCTGTTTCTATAGCAAAACCTTTTCATAACAGCATAAATTTCAGCCCAGGAATTTCTAGTTCAGAACTTGACTGAAACCTAACTAAAGACATGAGTACTATCAAACCATGCTTTTCCTCATTGCTTCTGAGGAATGCCCTAGTATATTCAGTTCCAAAAGCCAAACAAACTTAACATAAAACAGAGGATAGAGAGCTAGAAAATAAAAAAGTGAAAGATACTGCTGAAGTGACCTTTCTGGTAAAAATATGGAAGAGACCACACAGGTACCCTACATTTAGCAGCTTCTACCTTGCCCATACACAATAAATTCTAAAGCACATCATACTTAATATCTCCCAGTATTAGGACTGAAATCATGTTTCATTAACATAAGCATATTTACATGCTCTCACATACTCAACCAAGTATTGCCTACTCAAACTAACAACACTGAAGAGCCAATCCTGCAACTTTAGCATAAGACAGTATTAAAATCCGTATAGAAGTAAAAAGGAATTAGGTCAGTAGTCAAACTCACAGTCAGACTTTTTCATCCCAGAAGCAACAAAACAAGTTACACAGTTAAGCCAGAAAAGCATCTCATCATCTTACCTTAGAGTGGGATATCATTCTCCAGAGTTAGGTCCACCCAGAGTTCCCTTCCAGAAAAAGATCATGGATACTACAGCTTCTCTTTTTGCAGCTTCTTTTTGAATAAGAAACATTAAGAAGGCTGCTAACCCCTTTTATTTTGCCTTCCTGACCCTGATTGGCCTTTGCCTCTCCTGGACCTCCCAGCTAATTGGAGAACTATTGGTATCACCTGATGTTTGTTGAGCCTGAATCACCTTTCTGAGCAAACTGTGGATGTTCAAACTCAGTGCACTTTCACAAAGGCCTTTTAAAATTTCTGTTCACTTGGTTTTAACTAGTTTCTTTACATTAGAGTGGTATTTCTCCAGACTTCTTGTTTGAAACCTTTTCCCCCTCCCCTATCATTCCAAACCCTCCTTCTTCTCTTAGCCTTAAAAAACAAAAGTTATAAGAAAATATGCATCCTATGCCATAGAAAATAGGGTATTTTCCACAGCCTTCCACAGGTGAAAAACAGAGGCCAAGAATTCTCAGGTACTTTCCCATAATCAGTGTGTTCCCTAAAACGATGGGTCTCACTTGGCTTGTTTGTACCCTGCAATATCTATTCCCCAAACAGTAACACATTTTTGTAAGATAAACATTCTGAGAATCCCTTCAAATATTACTGAACTAACACTAGCATTAACAGTCAATCTGGAGAATGCACCTGGGATCAGAGGTGACCAAGGTCTGTCTTGGTCTGGTCTCAGGCAGGAGAGAAGGCACTACAGGCTGGATCAGTGCTTCTGGCTGGCCAGATCCACCTTACTTACATGTTGAAGCTAAGAAACCTATGTTTTCCTAAAAAGTGCTAGTGGCTGCTGGAAGTTGGACTCTGCTATTTACTACGTTTGGTTCCCAAAATTACTGCTCGCTTCTGTTAATAGCAGCACATTTATTACTGGTTTCAGATCAACAATACATTATTTTTCATTTCAGTTACCAAAATATGCCTTACTACTAAACTAAAAAACCTACACAGGATTAATGAAATATGTGCATTTTACCCCTGCTTGTGGCTGAATACAAAACCATTTCTGTAAAATGGAACCACGAATGGAAAATAAAGCACAAAATAAAGCAAGTGGCATAAGGTATTGTATAGAAATAACATAAAACAATTGCCCACAGAGGCTTTCAGCTTGTGATCCTGAGTCACAATATATTGCCAGAAGACAAAGTGCTCTTTAGCGGAATGAAAGACACGATCACAAACTGCAAGTGACCCTCCACATGTTAAAAGCGACAGACATCAGCGGCAGGCAGCAAGGTCTGTGCCACGGTAATACCAAAGACGACAAAGTTAGGAAGTTCATGCTCTTTCACACAGCAATGTAAATTAATAACTACATGAGGGATAACACGGTATGAACAAAGACATCAAATTGTTGCTAGCAGATTTTTCATTAGAGTGAGAGGATGAATTTATATTTCTAAATTATGCTAATCCTTTTGCTAGTACTTTGCTAGTTCTTTGTGTTTTGCTTGAATACTCAAATCTCAGAAAGAAGGTTAAATAAAGTTTCTTCAAAGGAAAAAAGCTAGTTAAAAAATTAGGAAACTAGAAGCACAGAAAAGAAAGAAATTAAAAGCCACCCCTGAACAGATGGAAGTCAAATATCTCCCTTTAGGGGTGACTGTTATTCCTGACAGTCCAAAACAAAGATTTTCCATGGTTTGTTTCAACACAAAAGACGTCTAATACCCAAAATCATAAGCAAGCATCTAACTTTTCTCAGCTTTGAATAGAGGAGAAGATAGGCACAGGGCTCAGTCCTCTGAGCATTGCAATGTCAGCAGTTATACACTAAATCCTCATTCATTCACAAGCCAGTGTGAAGGCAGACATCTCTTGCAAGCAGACCTAACCCCCAGCTAAAGATGTGTTTTCCTCATGCAGCACCTAAGGAGGTGGCTTGGGACAGACTAGGAAAGCCTGTATGATGAATGCAGAGATGTTGGTAGGGAGCATTAAGCACACCAGCAGTCAGCAAAGCAGCAGAGATGCTCCTATCTGTTCAAATCACGTACCTGGGAGCTCACTCCTGGATGGACCCTGACTAGGAATCACTGAAAAATCCAAACCAAGAAGATGTTCCTAAAAACAGCCGAGGAATACAGGACTATGTTGTCTGGTAGCTAAAGCACTTGGCCAAGAAGTTGGAGGTAAGGGTTTGAAGGCTTTCATAGCCTGAGGGAATTCAAACCTTCTCCTGTAGAAATGTAGAGAGCAGGAAACTACAAGTCTGCAGAAAGGTAAAAGTAATTCTAGAGTTCTCTTTGCAGGGGACAGGAGAGTCCTGAGCTTGATTTCTGCTCCTCTGATTACTGCTTTGGTTTTACATCTAGCATAACTTCATATAAAAAGAGTAAATAATCTTGAGGTCTAAGATCTGAAGCATACTGTGTGATTTTTTCAGTACTGTTAAAAATATATTAAGTAAATTGTTTGCCAATGCAACCTTGCACTTTTTATGATGGCATGACATATATTTAGTAGCTGTGTTATGTCCTTCTCCTTAGTAAAATGTGCTGCTGACTTTGTAATCAATGAGAATCAATGAAAGCACCCACCAGACTTATAATGCATAATAGGCTTAAACATTTAAACGCTGTGCTGCAGAATAGGTAGAAAAATTGTAGTAAGTTGTTTTCCTGGCATAACTCTTCCTAAAGAAGCTTTCACTCTTACAATAGATGTGGAGGTTGAGAGGTTGAAATGACACACATTGTAATGTGTCTTCTTGAGCATCTCAACCTAGGTTGTGGTCAGAAATAGAGGTAGAGCCAGCAGTCCTAAGAAAAATCTCATGAGGTTTACAGTTTTTGCCATGCTGAATCAGAGTGGGACCACCTTAGCACAGCATCTTGTCCCTGGAAGTAGATGTCTTAAATTCTTCTGAAGAGAATGCAAGGAACTTTACAGTGACCCACTTTCAAATGATCTGCTTCAGGAAAAATTCATCCTAACTACAAGACAGTAATAGTTGTTTCTAACTATGAAGAGTCATCCTGTATTCACCAATTACTACAAGTCTTATTGACACCAAAGGGCTCTGAATCAAACTTACTGAAAAAATACAATAAAAAATAGGGTTTACAGGTGAAGAAATTCTGCAAAAGCACTAATATTTTTTTAACTGTTGATTAGCTAGGGAAGTCCAGTTATGATAAATTTCTTAAAGTTTGATGACTCCCTATCTTCTGTCTACTTTCCCCAGAAACTGTTTTGCTGTTCTCTTAGTACATAGTGAGATTTCGCAAACAGAGAGCTTTTCACAATATGAACCTACTCAAGGCTATTCTGTGAAAAATATGACATTCATTTTGCATTTATGGTAATGTTTAAATAAATAGGCTCCCCAGTGTGTTTCACAAGACCCTGGAGTGCTGCACGGAGTGGATAGATGGCTTCCAGTCATCTTCATTACAGAAAACAGATATAACATGGCAGAGCAGCCAGGAGAGCAACATGCAGAGAACTTACTAGAATGACACTCCTGATTTGATACAGATGCTAACAATAGCTATTAAAGAGGTCAAAATAAAGAGAGAGCTAGAGAAAGAAGTTTCAGCAGCTGAAGACTTACAGCTGCTCTCTTACTATCTTCAAGCCTGTACTACCACAAACAAGCGGGAAAGAGCATTCTCATAACAGAACTAATTGTGAACTGCACAAATTCATCTGAGGTTGAAATAAATTCTCAAAGCATTCATTTAATCACAAATAGCAAAAGCACTTAGAATCATAGAATCATAGAATGACTTGGTTGGAAAAGACCTTTGAGATCATCGAGTCCAACCTTTAACCTAACCCTGACATCCCACCACTAAACCATGGCCCTAAGCACCTCATCTATCCTTCTTTTAAATACCTCCAGGGAGGAGGACTC
>NW_009259114.1:128455-130826 GCF_000687185.1 Egretta garzetta | reverse complement strand
TTCTGTGATGGCGCCTGTATCATAGCCATCCTGTTGTCCAATGGCTTCCAGCTCCTCCCGTTTGTTGCCCATGCTGCGTGCATTAGCGTAAGTGCACTTGAGCTGGGCTATTGGTTTCACCCCCAGCAATGGGGTGACACCCCCAGGCTCCTCTCTAGCAAGCCTGTTTATATCCCCTCCCCCCCTTCAGGCCTAGTTTAAAGCCCTCTCAACAAGCCCTGCCAGTTCATGAGCGAGGATCCTTTTTCCCTTCTGAGAGAGCTGGGCACCATCTGTTGTCGACAGGCCCGGTGCCGTGAAAACCTCTCCTTCAGTGATTCTCCTTTAGTTCATTGACAGGATTGAAGGAAATAGGGCTTGGATGGTAATTAATGCAGTATCTCTATATACGTCAAAGGACAAGTAGTCCTGCAAAACATTATTTAATAAAAGAAATAAAATATTAATTTTCTCATCCTGGCAAAGCAAATATATTGAGCATTTTCTGTTGCATTTATACTGAGGTGAGCCAAGGGGATTGGAGATTCAGTCCTATTAACAATAGATAAATATGAGATTTTCTTGTATAATATGGAGAGGGGCACAAGGCTTAACAAATACGGAGCCACGCATTCCCTCCTCTTATTGCGTGAGAGATACAAGATGCAGATGTGACATTTGCAACAGGCTGGGAAAGAGGGTCTCTGTAGATACAGGAAGGAGGTCTGTAGGGATTGACCAAAAGCCACTAAGCCCATGAAATGAGTGCTGCATTTTGACTTAAGCCTCAAAAGGAGGAGTAATAGGTGGGATGGGATGAAAGGAATAAGAAGAAGCGTCATAACAAAGAAATCCCCAGTGCTCGTGAGAAAGGCTATAGTGCACCTCAGATTAGTTTTAATGAAATAAAAGTATTCAAGAAGGATTAAATTTGTGAGTACAAGGCTCAGAAGATGGTTTCCCTGCTATTGTTTTAGGGTGATAGAAGACTAAAAATAAAAAGACAAAAAAGACCACAGTTGTCAAAAAGAGATGCCAAAATTCAGGTCAGGATTTCAGAGGTACAGAAGTGACAGAAGTGCAGATTCAAGGGGTCTGAAAGATGGACCAGAGATTTAACATTTGGAGGAAAATGAAGAGAGACCTAAAAATGGACACTAAGTCAGTAGCCAACAGAAGACCAAAGACTGGCATTGCAATCAAAAATAATGAAGTGAAAGCATGATGGAAAATGCTTGGAAGACTGAATTTGATGATGGGGTAGCACTTTAAGGTGGCTGAAAAGGACAGGTACCAGAGATGACAGGCTGACAGAAAAAGCAAGGAGACAGACACCAAGGTGTGAAGTTGAGGGAGGAAATCCTTAAGAAACAGATACACCAAGAGCTTTTATTGACTAAGAGAGTTGTTTTGCTTTGCCACATTTCAGTTAGTAGTGAGGCAGTACACAGAGCTGGTAACGAGCTGATAGTGCTGTATTTACTGCTGTGTACATCTGCATTACTGCTACTCACAGCATTCCCAGCTTCTTTAGAAACCCTCAGAGACAATGGAAGAGTGCAGTGGTTTAGGGGGGATATTCCTTCTTTTGTAGCTGGAGTTGCAGGAGCAACAAGTTTTTGTGCTAAGTGCTATGTTTCTTGCTATATCACATTTAAGGTAGTGATTCAGCTTCACATGTGTCATTCAACCACCAGTGATTTACAGCAACACTTGATACCTTCTGGCTGCAGTTCCCAATTAATATGAGATACTGGAGAGCGTGGCTGTTGAAACAGCAGTGCTGATGATGTAAACAAGCCAGTTAAAAGTGTGTCAGGCTTTGTTCAGCTAGGAATCATGTCCTCATTATGAGCTGAAGCATCACACTTGCTTCTTTTCGGTTAACTGACAAATTGCTGCTATGTAAATCTGCACTTTAAATATAATACCATGACTCTCTTGAGGCTGAATGAGAGTAAGATGAGTGAGAAAGTGAAATTAAAACAAAAACCCAAACACACCAAACTTGTGTTATCTCACATGGTAACATATCCTTCCACCAGGGAATATCATTGGGTCCTTGAGGCAGGATTACTCACAAACACCGTATATATAATAGTATCCCAACACAGACAGAGAAGAGATGGTATTTCCCTAAACTGTCTTAGTACTGAAAAAAGGTGAAATAGAGAAAATCGTTAGTGCCACCTCTGATTCCCCAGAAAAATGAGTTAAATGATCTCTGACAGTCATTACGAATGTTAGAGCTTCATTCCAGTCCTGCTTCTAGTAACATGCTGGCAAAATGGCCTGCTGTAATTGAACACACAGTCACACCCTTTTTTCATTTGTGGATGTGTAGCAGTGGGGGACATTTCTGTATGAGCAGTGTTGTCCTTCTGAAAACCCT